>NC_079232.1:3338449-3641944 GCF_028502605.1 Trichoderma breve
CGAGCCACACTTCTAGCATGTACTCTAAAGTGGAAAACCCTACATACACATCGATTCTGGACCGGGATGCGCCGTGGACCGATGCCGAAATCTTACGCCTCCTAGAGGGTCTCGAGCGATTTGATGATGACTGGGGAGAAATTGCTGACCACGTTGGCACTCGAACGAGGGAAGAATGCGTACTGCAGTTCCTTCAGTTGGATATCGAGGAGAAGTATCTCGATTCTGAGGCGCCTACAAACCCACCCACAGGTTTATCCATGTTGGGAAGCCAACACGGCCACCTCCCTTTCAACCAAGTGGATAACCCTGTTATGTCTGTTGTGGGCTTTTTGGCAAGCCTGGCAGACCCTGCTAGCACTGCAGCGGCAGCAAATAGATCAGCAGACGAGCTCAAGCGTAACCTGCGAAAGCAACTCGATGGTGCGAACCAAGCAAGCAGCACCGCAGCAGCAGACAAAAAGGACAGCGAAGTGGACAAGACAGAGTCAATGGATGTAGATTTCCGACAGACAGTTGTTACCACCACCACTACGACAACATCGACAACAAAAACATCCCTTGCTTCAATCCCCTTGGCCTCTATCGGTGCTCGTGGAGCGGTATTCGCTTCGCATGAAGAGCGAGAGATGACACGATTGGTCTCAGCAGCCGCCAACATCATGCTCCAGAAACTCGAATTGAAGCTCAAATACTTTGATGAGATGGAAGAGCTGTTGCGAGAAGAACGCAGAGAGTTGGAGCGCGGCAGGCAGCAGCTTTTCCTGGACAGGCTGGCCTTTAAAAGACAAGTGCAGACCATCCAAGACACGCTGAATGCGGCAGCCGAAGTAGGCGGAGTGCAGGGATCTAGAATGGCTCAGGATATTACCATGGATGGCGAAAAATTGGGGTTTCAAAGCGTGCTAGAGGGGCAATCAATGCTGCCACCAAGCAGCGCCGGCCAGGTTAAGACCTTTGAAGCATAAGAAGGGCTCATCTGGCTCCCATGGCCTAATTGATCGGGCGCGCAATTTACCATGCGTGCTGGTATTCTGGGAAGTCTTGGAGTTGAAGAGGTTGGAAAGTAAGCAAATAGGTAGGCTCTTGCTAACTTGATAATGTATGGTCTGAGGAGTTTGGGATATTCTGCTGCGAACGAGGATTAATTAACCTCATAAATGTTCCCTGGACGGGTGTATCAGTAACGGTACTAGTACGGTATGTAGTATAATGATTTCTTTAGTTCGACATGCTTTCAAACCCTTGAATTGAATGTTTATCTACATGTAAGCAACTTGGGCCAAATTTCATTTCATTATGAAGTCGTCTCAGAACAAGGTCGGACGCTGCAAGGTTCAGTGTTCATACATGGATCAAGTAGATCTACTTCCTGGGTCCCCTGCGGAACTGCGTCCTTGTCGTACATGTACAGCCACTACGCAACCGGGGCGAGGCTACGTATAAGCTCCACGTCAACAGCTTCTCGGCCCCACTACACCTTTGTGACGACGGCAGCTTCTCGTTAGCTAGACAGCCTCCCTAGAAGACCAAGAACTGTTATCACAGAACCTTGCAAACACCTCGGCGACGGAAGCGCATTGTCCCAACCTTGATTTCGAATTCGGTGCATTACAATGTCGAGCGCTAGGGGCCAATACAACCGTGCCTCTCTCGAGGACGACGATCTGATTGATCCGGATGATGGTAGGGCTCGTTTCCTGTCTTGCTATGCCGAGCACGAAGCTGATGCAACATGACCAGCGGATCTTAACGACTTCGATGACCCTCTCGCTCCTCAATCGGCTCGGCAACCTTTGACAAACACCATTGCCTCCGGTGCGTCGGGATCGGGAGCATTAGACGAAGGCTATCTTACGTCTCGCATTCCTGGAGATGATCGAAGGGCGCCCCAAAACACCATTGATGAAAGCGTATGGGATACTCTGCGCCGCGACCTCTTGGCAGTGTGGGCCAAGTTGAAGGAAGTCCTGTACCCACGATATCTTCTTGGCGGCACCATGTTCGATTCTGAAGGCGGTCTTCGCGGTGCATATTCCAATATCCGCGGTGCCGGCTTGACAGGCACGAGAGAGGAGCTCACTGGTCTTGCCAGCAGAGTCATAGATGCCGAGGCTCTGCTGCAGAGTAATATGAGCCCCGGACTGCGAGACTGGGACCTATGGGGGCCTCTGATTTTCTGCCTACTGCTAAGCTTGTTGCTCAGCTTTACAGCGCGAGCCGATCAGAAAGATGCTGTCTTTAGTGGTGTCTTTGCTACCATATGGCTTGGTGAAGCGATTGTGACCCTTCAAATCAAGCTTTTGGGAGGCAACATGTAAGTGAACACGAGAGTGACCAATTAATCATATCACTAACAGACAACGGCAGCTCCTTTGCTCAGAGCATCTGTATTATTGGGTACACGCTGTTTCCTCTGGTTATTGCCGCTCTCCTGTCGGCTCTCAAGCTCCACTGGATCGCGCGGATACCGGTGTATCTTTGTCTCATCGCGTGGTCCCTTGCTGCTGGCGTCAGCATTCTGGGTGGTAGCGGAGTGGTCAAAAATCGTGTGGCCATTGCTGTTTACCCTCTCCTTGTGTTTTACCTAGGCTTAGGATGCCTCTGCTTTATTAGCTAAGGGTGGCGCGTTGGCTTTGGGCGATGCCCTATTATCCTTCATCAATGCAAGGGTTATGTGTAATGAAAAACGATTGTCTCAAGGGTAGAGCGATCCCTATGTCAGTAGATGCACGCATAGCGGCGCGTCTCTTGATATGTTTTCAAGGCTTTCAAGGCCATATGTTAAATCAATCAGACGCGTATGTTCAATTACGTTGTGTTCAATTACGTTGATACTTGATTAGAGCCCCTCTTACATGACTTATACGGATATCCTCAAACAGCGGCCATTCTACCTGGCCAGTAAAGACGTGATGAAGGCCTACCATACTGAATAATGCAGCTACGTAGGCACATCTGGTGGCCGCCACCTGCGCTTCGTACATATATTTACCAATTCAACATTGTAAAGGATAGTCACATTACCAGCATGGAGCGATAAGGACGAACCGTTATGAATTGGCACGTAGTACTCCGTATTGCATCCATGCAAGGCACCTTGTTGCGAAATCAGTTTGCCAGCCGTTTTAATTACTACCCCTCTTCGTTATTGCGGCGGGCAGGTGGGGACCAGCGCCTCAGCAAAGTTTAGTAGTGGTACCTTTCAGTACCTAGCAGTTGTCAGTTTTGCACAGCCTGCCGCTTCTTGGGCTGCGTGGAGATTAGTATCTTGAAAGTACCTCAGGTTCCCTTTCTTCATGTGCTGAACCCAACGATACCAGGTGCACACGTCTTTGATTGGGCGCTTGACCAGCTGAGTTGATCATCTCCAACTGACGGCACAAAATTGCTGCAGCGCGACTGCAGCGGCAAGGCCCAGGAAACTAGAAGTGGTGATTGTGCAAATCTAGAGTCTTTGCCCGACTGCTCTGCTGCTCGTACGCAAGGACGTTTCTGTATATTTGATCTGGTTCTCTGTCTAGGTCGCGCGGTTCTGCGCGAGCAGCCGTCGCTGTCTTATCGAAGCCGCAGATCTACTCCGTCTGCCAGCATCTTCCTGCGCGATCGACACCGTTTCAAGTTCAACCTGATACAACACCATGGCCGACAATTCCCAGGAGGCGGCTAGCCCAAAGAACGAGCGAGTCTATGCAGAAGCTGGCGAAGATGCAGAGACGCGAGCCGCCCGCCGCGAGCTGAAGCAGTCTTCCATATCGGATCCTCCTACTTCCGTGGGCGACCTCGCATCCGACTCTGTCGACGAGAGAGCGGCACGCCCTGAGACCCCAGCCGACCCTGTATCCGATAGCCAAGACGAGAAACTCAAGGATCATGTACCGTCTCCAAAGAAGAAGCGCGCACACGACCAGTTAGACGGCAGCATAGACGTCGAGCAGAACGATGCCAACAGCGTCACCTCCACAGAGTCCAACAGAGATCGGGCTTCTCGATTGGAGCCAGAAAAGAAGAGGCATCGTGAGGAAGACTCAAAGAGAGTAGTGTCTGTATGTGATATGCTATTTGATGTTACACGTTCTCCATGTGGTGGCCCTATCTAATACGCAAACAGAACTCCTCATCAACAGTGGACTTGCAACCTGCTACAGAAGAGACCGCAAATTCCCCAAAGATTCCTACAGCAAGTGTCTTACCACAGACATCATCCTCTGCATTTTCAGCCTCTGGATTCGGCAAACTTGCTACTGGCTCCTCCCCGTTTGCGAGCTTGGGCACATCTCAGAGCAGCATTTTTTCTTCTTCAATTGGCTCCTCGGCTCTATCATTAGGCACCGGGCTGGGAGCCTCAGGATCACAGCCTGCGCCAGCTGTCACCATGCCTAAATTGACATTTGGTAGTGTCAATAGTGCTTCGCCTTTTGCCAATCTTTCTTCCGGATTCGGTGGTGCCAGCCTCGGTTCTCCGTTTTCTACAGGCAAGGGACTAGACAGCTTTGCGTCACCTTTGGCCAAACCTCTGCAAAGCGAAAAGCCAGCAAAGCCTTTCGGAGCCCCAGAAAGCGATGCAGAGGAGGAGGAGGAAGAAGACGCTGAGCGAGAGGACGAATCTGAGTCGAATGAACAGGAGCGAGCACCGTCTCCAGAAAAGGAACTAGAGGAGAAGAAGAGGATCAAACTGCACAAGGGTGAGAGAGTGTTGTTCTATTCCATTTTGATTTTTGGAGCCACTTCTTTGTACTATTTTTGTATGCCGATTGCTAACTTTAACATGATCTCACAGTCGAAGTTGATGACGGCGAGGCAGGTGAAGCAACTTTACTCTCAGTCCGAGCAAAGATGTTTTACCACGACAGAGAAGCAGGCTGGAAAGAGCGAGGTGCTGGAATGTTGAAAATAAATGTCCCCCAAGCTTGTATTGAGTTCGATGAGAACGGCTCACCCATTCTTGGCTCTTTTGATGCGTCTAGCCTTGAAGGTGATGATGGAGAAGATGACAAGGCACAGGTGCACAAAGTCGTCCGTCTTCTCATGCGCCAAGATCAGACGCATCGTGTCATTCTCAACACCGCAATTCTCCCCGCAATGAATTTCCAAGAAAAGGCATCTCTTAAGTCTGTAGGGATACTGTTCACAGCATTTGAGGGTGAGCAGGCTAAGCCAGTGAGCATTACAATGAGAGTGAGTTTCGCCTATATCTACCCATCATACGGATAAAATACGACATACCCAATACTGACATCGTTGTTTGCGTTAGATGTCAGCCGCGAGTGCCAAGAGCTTCTTAAAGGAAGTTAGCAGCATTCAGAAAGAACTTCGAGGCAATTAAACCCCTCCATCATGAAACTTTGATGCTAAAAAGGAATAACGGCGGACAGTTAAATGGCAAAGTACGTGTTCGTGTATGATTTAGATACGCTTAGCCATGGCCATACCTGTGCCGTTCAGCAGAAGGCAAAGAACACCCCGGGAGTAAGCTGCGCATTGGCGCTGTGTCATAACACAGACGGCAGCACGACCACAATGCAGGCTAATAGTCCATGGGATTCAATGTTGCATAGACCCAGGAATGGATTTTTTTTTTTTTTTTTTTAATTTTTTTTTCTTCACGGCGATCAGGCATCTGTGTACAGTACTTCAGGGATACTCTAGACTTGTCACATGGGAGGAAATTTCCAATAGTAATACCATTCTAAGTGCTGAATATATCAATTTGTTAAACAGCAGCTGTCCGCAAACCAGTTTACATGTAGATACACAAAAAAAAATGTACAGTCCATAGCCTTGTGCTGAGCTATAAGAAGACCGCACTCCTATATACGGGTGCCTTATATTTCTGCTAATAGACGGGCACGTGATTTTGCGTTAGTTTCGTGATTTCTAGTCTGATATCCTAACGCGAATCGCCTCTCAAACTTGTCTGTGCATGCCTCTCTTAGTGCTAACTTTTGAATGGTCAGAACCGATGATCCCTCTCCATACCCATCTCCCAACTCTTGACATTCGTCTTCTTCCCTCTTCATTTCAATGAAATGAATTTTGAATTAGCCAACCGGTGGCCCTTCAGTTGGGAAGCCTCGTTTCATTCCAACTATGGAAGATAGCCCAGTGGCGCCTTTGGCTCAGAGTGAGCAGAGAAATACGGATGCACGGAAGCGTATCCGTAAGGAAGATCTTACTCTGGATGAAGATGACCATCAGAATCTTTTACTAGACACTCCTGAGAAAAAGCCTGGGAATAAAAGACGCAATACTGGTCACAAGAAACAGGATAAGAAAGATGGCCCAGACAGTTCTGCGTCATCGCCTATACCTTGGACCGAGGCTCTGCAAGATCTTGAAAGAGTTCATCGAGCATTGAATCTGGTTTACACGTTCTGCTCTTCGCGCAAACATGTGATAACAACATTTGATACTCTCCGACCAGCCGTTGAATCGCACATTAAAAGAGCATTAAGAATCCAGGATGTCGCACAAATGGTTGCTCTCCGCCCAGAAGCCATGAAGTTTGAATACACCAATGAGCTTATGCTACAGCTCAACACTAGAGGCGCGCAGAGGGACGATATCTTCAAAGCTTCTCAGGGTTCCATGTCCCAAATGCCGGCTCACGATGTGTCTGTTGGCGGATTGACTGGGAATGAACGTCTAGGTGATGGGGCCGATGACCAGACCGCAATGAGTGGGCGTGAAGTATTATACCTAGAATTCATCGATGGTGATTTGAAGCGACAAGTGCTGGATAGAGAAACAGGCGAACCGACGCGACCAACCCAAAAGCTAAGGAAAGAAAAGCTGAAAATGCCCGTGTACGGCCAAAAACAAATGATGCAGCTCATAGAACGACGTAACCAGAAATTTGCTATTGCTATCAACGACTTCCTCAAGAAATGTACAAATGATGGCGAGGATCCGGAAAAAGCACTCCATGAAAGAGCCGAACATTATATACCCAAATTGACGCCAAAAGAGCCTCGGTCAACCAATCGTACAGCGAGTACTATCCCCGATTCCATTCCTCATGAACGACAGAGTATTTCAGAAATACTGCTTCAACTCAAAGAGAGTGAGTGGTATTCCGGCCAAATTGTACCCGATGGCCACAGAGTATTCGAACCACAGAGTCCCAAGTATGGAGGTCTCAAGTTTCTGTTATCTCAAGAGTTAGTGAATGCTCTCTATAATGCTAAACATATAACCCAGTTCTACACCCATCAAGCTGAGGCTTTGAATGGGCTATATGAAGGGAAAAATATCGTCATATCGACTTCTACCAGCTCTGGAAAATCGTTAATCTATCAGTTGCCAGTCCTGCATGCTTTGGAACGGGATACAAACTCAAGAGCTTTGTATATATTCCCTACCAAAGCACTGGCCCAGGATCAGAAACGCAGCCTCAAGGACATCCTGGCATTCATGCCAAGCCTCAATCAGGTTTTAGTGGAAACCTTTGATGGAGATACTCCTATGAATCTTCGAGATGTTGTTCGAGAAGAGGCGAGAATCATTTTTACAAATCCCGACATGCTTCACCTCACAATTCTCCCCCAGGAACAAAGATGGAGAACATTTTTGAAGAACCTGAAATTTGTGGTTGGTTAGTTTTCTCCAGATCGGCCGGTAGAGCAATTCACTAACTAATAAATTAAGTTGACGAACTGCATTATTACAATGGCCAGCTGGGATCTCATGTTGCCTTTATAATGCGGAGGTTACGACGCATATGCGCAGCGGTGGGAAACCGGCATGTTCAATTCATTTCCTGCTCTGCCACAGTAGCCAATCCGGAAGAGCATTTCAAGTTGATATTTGGAGTGTCTAATGTCTGTTTAATCGACTACGACGGATCACCATCAGGAAGAAAGGAATTTCTATGCTGGAATACCCCTTTTAAAGAACCAGGAGATCCTACCAGTGGACGTGGTAACACCAAATTCGAATGCGCTCGTCTATTTTGCGCTCTTCTGCTGAGGGGCGTCAGAATCATTGCTTTTTGCAGAGTTCGTGCGCAATGCGAGGCATTGACTAACGCGATAAAACAAGAGCTGCGCGAACTTGGTCGTCCGGAATGTAGCAATTTGGTAATGGGCTATCGAGGCGGCTATACGGCTCGAGACCGACGAAAAATCGAGGCAGAAATGTTTGAAGGGAAATTACTGGGTATAGTGGCAACTACGGCACTTGAACTGGGCATTGATATCGGCACACTGGATTGCGTTCTCACTTGGGGCTTCCCCTATACTATTGCTAATTTACGACAGCAGAGTGGCAGAGCTGGAAGGCGAACCAAGGACTCGCTGTCTATCCTAGTAGGCGACAGTTTTCCAACTGACCAGCACTACATGAACAATCCTGATGAGCTTTTCTCGAAGCCAAATTGTGAGTTACGTGTGGACTTGGACGATATACTTATTCGGGAAGGGCATATCCAATGCGCAGCCTACGAGATGCCCATTCGGCAAGATGAGGATATGCAGTTTTTTGGCCAGGACTTGCCTCAGATCTGTCAGGGGCGATTGGTGAAAGACGAATTGGGTTTCTTTCACTGTCACGACCGCTTTCGTCCCCACCCAGCTAAATATGTTGCCATTCGTGATGCAGAGGACGAGCACTTTGCTGTCATCGATATTACAAATGGGAGGAACGAAGTCTTGGAAGAACTAGAAGCATCGAGGGCGACTTTTACCATATATGATGGCGCCATATTCCTCCACCAGGGTAACACATATCTTATCCGAGATTTTTTACCTGAAAAAGGCATGGCTAAGGTTGAGAGGGTCAATGTTGAGTGGAGTACCATGGCGCGAGACTTTACTGATATTGACCCTGTGGAAATTGAGGCCATTCGCACAATACCTAGGTCCTCTTGCCACGCCTACTATGGAAGTATAAAGATCCAGCAAAATGTGTTTGGATTCTTCAAGGTCGACAAAAGAGGGCGGATCATAGACGCAGTGCAGGTAGACAATCCTCCTGTTATACGGCATAGCAAGGGAATGTGGCTGGACATACCGCGACAAGTACTTGAGTTACTACAAGATAGACAGCTCAATGCTGCGGCATCCATACATGCGGCAGAACATGTAATCATGAGTTTGTTGCCAGCGTTCGTCATCAGTTTACCTGGGGACGTACGAACAGAGTGCAAAGTGGCTCTTAAAGAATTCGCCAAGAAGGAAACAAAAAGAAAGCGACCGGCCCGGTTAACCTTTTACGATGCCAAAGGGGGTGCCAATGGATCCGGCGTCAGCACAAAAGCTTTCGACCATATTGATCATCTTCTAGAACGTGCGTTGAAAAGAGTCGAAGAATGCTGTTGCCAACAAGGTTGTGTTGAGTGTGTGGCTTCCGAGATATGCAAGGAATCCAACGAAGTTATAAGCAAGGCAGGATGCCTTGTCATTCTTAGAAGCCTGCTGGGGGTCGAGGTTGGAACAGACAACTTACAGCCGGGGCCGGAAGAGTTGAGTTCTCTGGGAATTGAGACTATAACTTTCGCAACACCAATCCCAATGAAGAGAACATAGCAAAAGATGCTAGTGGTGATGGGACATGTATCAGAGTTATCTATACAGTCTTACGCACAAGTCACTGCTTCTGTTAATTTTATCGTCATAATCCAAAGCCGTATCGCAATGATACTTTGCGACAAGCTTCACAAGTATCCAAAGGAACAAGAGACAGAACGCATAGATCTGACTTGGAGAGCTCTCCTGGCCAATGAAGCTTAGATCGGGAAGTTCCCTTACTCTAATTTTCAATACTACGGATACTAGATTTCTAGATAATACCATCATCAGCTTCATATTATACAGTTCAGTCATCCACAACTCGATATGGAACACCAAGAGCCAGTTCTTCCAGACTCACGTAGAAACTTCACCCATGTTCCTACCACACATTCTCAAGAGTTTGCACAGCATGAAGCGGCAAATGGCCGTCTCATGGACATAATCGGCACGAGGAACATGACGCTGCTGTTAGTTTTCGACTGAGTCCAGGGCAAAAGCTCTCCTGGGTCAGCGATGCTGCTTCTCTATGGGTAGATGAGATTAACGAATGTTTCATCGAAATGAACAAGTGGCTCACAAAGATCTGCTTTTGCCCGGTTAGAGGACCTTAGGATCATGGTTTTCCAGCTGCGCTATAGTGGCTACATGCCTTCATAGGAACGATTTATATAACGAAGCGAAAGGGTTTCCTATCTGAATCACCCCAACTTATACGGTACCCCTATCTCTGCGTCTGTAGCCAGAAACGCTGTAGCCCACAGCGGAGACGATCACAAGAAAGTCAGACGATGCAATCCCAGTGATTGTTGATGGAACTTCAGGGACTGGCTGATGCACCAAAAGCGGGTGAAGCCCTCATACCGGCAATCCATGAGGCCAGCTTGAAGGTATGGAAAGGCGCCGCGAGCGTTTATCAGTAGGCTCAACCAAAGGTCGGCATCCCGGTTCCAAAACCTCATAGGAAAGGCACACAGTGGCATAATGTCCTATGACAAGACATCCCAGCATCACGGGCCAGCCAAAATCATCCAGTGATTGGACTGCCTGACCCGGGTGTGACCCGGGTCCCTCCCAGGTCCACATGTATGGCTTCTGTCTATTAGACAATAGCTTTCGGTTGATTACCTCTATTGGATCAATACATTAGCGTTTTTGGCATTGTTCAGTTACGTCGTCTCATGTTCTCCAGTAGGTGCGCCAGTGTCTGTGGGTGTTTGCCAGCTGGCAGCTGGCAGCTGCCAGTACCTTCGCACCTTGATCATTCAATGTTAAATTTCGTTTGCTTTACTTTTGATGCAAACGAATCCATTTTCTTCAACCTCCCAAATTTCGTATCGCACCTCCCTCTCTGAGGTCGCTCAGGTATTCACCCTCCCCCTTGCCTGCTCTAGAAGACAAGGACTTATCAAGCCTAGCAACTCTCATATATCAGCGGGATATGCCAGAGGAAGACTCAAAGGCGCCCTCGATTGAAAGCCTAGAATGAGCTCCCAACAAGGTGATGAGATGCCAACTCCCACGAGCACTCAAGAAACCAATGGGACCGCGCGAAGTTCCGGCCAACCCCCGATGATGAGTTCTCAGGCGACGCGAGACAGGCTTCAGGCACTGTTCCCAGAGGGTACCAGCGTGCCAACTCAAAGCATTAGCAACGTCTGGCGATCCTACGATGACATGGACGAAGAGGCCAGGCTTATCGCAGACGACCTTTTGGGTACACTCGCCGCATTCAATGATCAGCAACCCGTCTTCAACGAAACCGTGAGAAGGAATTTCTGGAACAGATGGGTATTTGCCTCAGGCTGGGATACCGACTGCACTGTTCAAGAGCCGGGCAGCATCCGTAACAGGACAATGGCAGAGTCTTCGTTGGAGGTTGGGACAATCATGCCAGGAATGCCTCGACCCAATGAGCGAGTGAAGAAGAATCAGAACACACCTGCTCACCGACTCGCCGGCCAACCTGTGTTTCTGAGGCCACAACCAAACTGGGGTCACTACGGAGTGGCATTCAAATATTCCGACATCAGGGGCGGTGCCATACCCTCCCAATGGGTACAACATTCCCCAGGCTACAGTCCTATGCGCTGAAGCCGTGGTACGTTGGGATGTGGCGGAGTGTAAGCGAGTCACAGGACATAACACAACCATGGTTGCATTCTGGGCACGATGCAGACTCGTTCACTGGTTAAGGGATCGGCAGGTGGACGTCCGGCGCCCTACCGAGGAGGTCCCTCGTGCAGAGGACCATTCCAAGTTGGTGCAACTAAAGACATGCAGCATGATTATGGATGAGATGACGGTGTTGGTATCAGATCTCCGCAGCCGGCGTGCTAGACCCGTCAACAATAGGGTTTCTTTTTAATTACTCATTCGGCTTTATAGCCTGGTTTATAGTGAATTGATGAGAATGATTTAAGTCTTCTTGACACTGAGTTATTCCTTGTTGAGTATAATAGTAAAGTAAGTGACCAGAAGTCTGCCACTACCTTAGACCCTGATGCAATTCGCTTGATAAAATATTAGCCGGCTTATAAAAGTACTTCTGTTTTACCTACATAAGTAGAGAGGCCCATAAGTATTTTTAAAATCTTTATTACCTCCTTGTTATAATAGTAGTATTAAAATTAATTTACTTAGTAATAAAAATAAAATAAAATAAAATACTATTTTAGCTATAGTAATTACCTATGGACTTAAAATCTTATAAAATTAAATATATATACTTTATAGTATTATCTTTAATTATATTAATTTTTAGAATTTTCTAAAATTCTTAGAATTTTTATAATAGAAGTTAATTATAGTTAATAAATGTTAAAATAGTTTTTTTATTATAAAATTTATTATTTATTAATTTTTATAATTAATTAATTTTTAGTATATTTTTTAATAATTATATTATTTATAAAGATTTATATAGTTTTATTTAATATAATATATAATTATTAAAAATTAAAAAATTTATATAAAATAAATTTAATTAAAAAATATTTTTAAAGAAAAGTAAATAAAATTAATATAATAATTAAGTTATATAATTTTATTAATTAATTAATATTTTATTAAATAAATTATATTAAGATTTTATAATATAATATATAATTTCTCTTAAGTATAAAAAATAAACTATTTAAAAGGAATTAATTATAAAAAAACTTATATATATAATAATAATTTTTAATAAATTATTTTATTAGCTTTTTTAATAATTTTTTTAATATTTATACTTAGCTTAAGGTTTTTAGTATTTTTTAATTAATTTAGCTTATATTTTATTTTATTTAACTTTAATTTTTATTTTTTTAAAGTTTTTAATTATAAGTTTATAATTTTATTAATTATAAATTTAATTATTTATTTAGCTATTTTACTATATATTTATTATAATTAAATTATAGTTATTATTAAAAAAAAAGTAGTTAAAATATATTATTTTATTATATAATTTTTTATATTATATATATAATTTATTTTTAAAAATTATTATTACTTTTTATAATTTAATAAAAAAATAATTATTTAATTTAATTAAGTTATTAAACTATAATTTATAAATTTAAAATTTATATTATATTTAAATTTTATTATTTATGTTTTTTTATATATTAGTTATATTATATTTAAACTTTATTATTTAAGCTATTTTATATACTTTAAGTTTAATCTTAAACCTTAATTAATTATATTTTATAACCTAAATTTTTAAAATTTAACTTAGTTAATTATAATTAATTAAATTAAGCTATAAGTTAATTTTAAATTTTAAACTAAAGGTTAAAATATAATTGTTCTTTAATTTAATTATTATAGCTTTATTAACTTTTTTAATAATAAATATAACTTTTATAATATATAATAAATTAAATATTATATATATTATAATTTAATTATTTTTAAAAAATAAATATCAGGTGCTAAGAAGCTTTCAAGCTAGAAGAAAGCGTTAAAGTTTAAGCTACGGCCTTATGGCTTAGAAAAGGTTTATAAAAAGAAAAGGATTCCCTTTTTATTTTAAAAGGTTTAGAGATAAATATAGTTATTATTGGATACCTAGCTGCTTAAGAGTAGCTAGAATATAGATTATTCTTTTCTTTAACTCTATTACTTTCTTCTTTATACCTAGCTCTTTGATAATAAATTTTTAAATTTTAAAATTTATATTAATAAAATAATTAAATTAAATATAAATAAATAAATTTTAAATTAATAATGTAAATATAATAATTATTTATATTTAATTAAGTTATATTATAATATTATAATTATAATTAATTATTATATAAATTTAGTATTATATTTTTTTATATTTTTTATATTTTTTATATTTTTTATATTTTTTATATTTTTTTATATTTTTTATATTTTTTTATATTTTTTATATTTTTTATATTTTATATATATATAATAAATTATTAATAATAATAAAAAGTAATTTATAATTTCTAAATTATTTTTATAATTTTAAAATTTATAATAAAATTTAAAAAAAAAATATTATTAATAATATAAAAAATATTATTTTAATAATAATAAATAATAATTATATAAGCTTTATATAAAATATTTATTATTTAAATATAAATATTAAAGTATTTATATAATAATTCTTAAGTAATAATAATTTAATAAATATTTTTTAAAAATAATATTTTTAAAAAATATATAATTTATATTAAAATTATAAAATTTATTTTTAAAATAACTTTTTAAAAAGTTTAATATATTATTTAAATTATTTTTAATATAATAATAAAATATATTTATTTTAATTTTTTTATTAATTATAATTAAATAAAAACTTTAAAATATTATATAATAAATAATTTATAAAGATAAATTAATTAATTAATTAATTTAAGTAATTATTATAATATTTTTAAATTAAATTTATATAAAACTTTTATTAAAAATAATTTTAATTAAATAAAATAAAAAAAATATTATATTAAATAAAATAATTATTAAAGTTTTTAAAAATTATAATTTTAAATAAATTATAAAAATTATTAATTTAATTTTTAATTTTAATATAATTATAATTATAAAATAATTATTTATTTAAAATATAATAATAATATTTTAAAATTTAATTAAAAAATATTAATATAATATAATTTAAATATAAAATATATTTAAATTAAATTTAAAATTATTATAAAAACTTAAATAATTATAATAAAATAAATATTTTTAATTTTTTTTTAAAATAAAATAAATTAAAATTTAAAATTAAATTAAAAAAAATAAATTAAATTAATATTATTTATATTAAAGTATAATAAAATTATTATAAAATTATTATAAATATAATTTTAATTATATTTATTATATTTATTATTAAAAAAATTAATAAAATTATAATAATTAAATTATATTTTAATTTTTAATTTTAAATTTAAAATTTAAAATTAATTTATAATTTAACTTAATTAATTATAATAAATTAAGTTAAACTTTAAAAATTTAAATTAAAAATTATAATTAATTAAAATTTAAAATGAAATTTAAAAAATATATATAAAATAACTTAAATAATAAAGTTTAAATATAATAAAATATTTTTTTATTAAATTATAAAAATCAATAATAATTTTATTTAAAAATAAATTATATATATAATACTTTTAAAATTAAAAAAATTACTTTATAAAATAATATATTATTATAATAATAAACTTTTTTAATAATTAAAAATAAATTAATAATTACTATATATTTATTATAAATAATTATAATAATTAAAAATAATAAAAAATTTACTAAAGTTTAAAAAGTAAAAAAAGTAAAAAAAAAATAATTTAAATTAATTATATAAAAAATATATAAATATATTAATATTTATTAAATAAAAGTTTAATAATAATTTATTATTTTAATTTTAATTAAGTAATTAATTTTTTATATTTAAAAAAAAATAATTTTTATATAATAAATATTTATAAATATTTTTTATTATTTTATTTTATAATAATTTTAATATTTAAATTTTTTTATAAAATTTTTATTTTAATAATAATATTATTATTATTTTAAATATTTATATAAATAATTATTTTTAATTTTTTTATTTATTTTTTTATATAAAAAAAACTTTTAAAATAAAAAAAAAACTTATATATTATATTTTTATTTTAAAAATAACCTAAAGTTACTTTAATTTTAATTATTTTAAAAAAATATATTATTATTTAAAATTTATTTTTATTAATATTTTTAAAGTTTTATATTTATAAATATATTTTTTATTTATTTTTTAATTTTATTTTTAATTTAGTTTTTTTTAACTTTAATTTTATTTATTTTTTTATAATTTAATAATAATATATTTTTTTTATTTTATTTTTTATATATTTATAATTTATTTTTAATTAAAGTAAATATATATTTTATATATATTTACTTTAAAAATTTACTAAGGTAATTAAATATATTATTTACTTTTATAAATAATTTTTTTAATTTTAAAAAATTATTTATTTTAATTTTAAATTACTTTATTTTATTTAAATAAAAGTTATATTTATTATTAAAAAAATTAATAAAGCTATAATAACTAAATTAAAAAAAAAAACTATACTTTAGCCTTTAATTTAAAATCTAAAATTAATCTATAGCTTAACTTAATTAATTATAATTAACTAAGTTAATTTTAAAAATTTAGGTTATAAAATATGATTATTATATTAAGGTTTAAAACTAAACTTAAAGTATATAAAATAACTTAAATAATAAAGTTTAAATATAATATAACTAATATATATATAAAAAAACTTAAATAATAAAGTTTAAATATAATATAACTAATATATATATAAAAAAACTTAAATAATAAAATTTAAGTATAATATAATTATTATATTTTAAGTTTATAATTTATAATTTAATAACTTAATTAAATTAAATAAGTTTAATTTTTTAATTAAATTATAAAAATAATAATAATTTTTAAAAATAAATTATATATACAATATAAAAAACTACTTAAAAAAATAATATACTTTATATAAAAGTAATAAACTTTTTTAATAAAAAATAAATTAATAGTTAATATATATTTATATATTTAGTATTATTATAAATAATTATAATAGCTAAAAATAATAAAAAACTAACTATAATTATAATTAAAATAATAATTATTATTATAAAAATTTATAATAAAAATATTATTAATATTATAAAAAAAATTTACTAAAGCTTAAAAAATAAAAAAAATAAAAAAAAAATAACTTAAATTAATTATAAAAAAAAATATAAATTAACTAAGCTATTATTAATTAATAATTATTAAATAAAGGTTTAATAATAATTTATTATTTTAATTTTAGTTAAGTAGTTTATTTTTTATACTTAGGAAAAATATAATTTAAATATTTAATTTTAATTATATTAAAAAAAAAATCTTTTTAATATATTATAATTAATTTTACTTTTTTTTATTCTTTTTATTATAATATTATTATATTATTAAAGCTAAAGTAAATATATTTTAGTATTTAAGTAAATTTTATTAAGTTAATTTAATTATTTTTTTAATTAATTTTTAATATTATAATTTATTTAAAATAGTTTTTTTTTTAACATATATATATTTTATTTTTAATTTAAAATTAATTATAATTTAATTTATAAAAGTATTTTTATAATAATAATAATAATAATAATAATAATAATAATAATAATAATAATAATAATAATAATAATAATAATAATAATAATAATAATAATAATAATAATTAAATTATTTTAAAAAAAAAATATTATAGAGTTAATTTATACTTAAAGTATAATTATTTTAAAAAATATTTTTATTATATTAATTTTATTTAGTTTTTTAATTAATAATTAATATTAATATAATTTTATTATAATTTTAGTTTTTTTTAATAAAAATATAAGAAAAAAAAACAATAATAATAATAATAATAAATATAAAAGTTTTTTAATAATAATTTAAACTTAATTTTTAAATATAAAAAAATTAAATTTTTTATTATTTATATTTATATTATTAAAAAAAATTAAATTTTTTTAATATTAAGTTAATTTTATAATTAACTTAATTTAATTTTATATTAATATTATTTTTTATATTTAATATATTATTTATATATATTTATACTTTAGTATTATTTATTATTTAATTATAAATAAATAAATTTTAATTTATTTTTAATTTAATATTAATTAATTTTTAATTTAATATTAATTAATGTTTAATTTAATATTAATTAATCTTTAATTTAATATTAATTAATTTTTTTTAACCTTAATAATAAATATTAAAAATATATTTAATAAAAAAAATTATAATAAAATATTTTCTTAAATATAAATAATAAACTATTTAATTAAAACTAAAATAATAAATTATTATTAAATTTTTATTTAATAATTATTAATTAATAATAATTTAATTAATTTATATTTTTTTTTATAATTAATTTAAATTATTTTTTTTAATTTTTTTTAATTTTTTTAATTTTTTAAACTTTAGTAAATTTTTTTTATAATATTAATACTATTTTTATTATAAGTTTTTATAAAAATAATTATTATTTTAATTATAATTATAATTAATTTTTTATTACCTTTAGTTATTATATTTATTTATATAATTATTAAAAAAGTTTATTATTTTTATATAAAATATATTATTTTATTAAATAGTTTTTTAATTTTAAAGATATTATATATATAATTTATTATTAAAAATTATTATTACTTTTTATAATATTATAAAAAAATTAAGTTTATTTAATTTAATTAAATTATTAAATTATAAATTAAAGTTAATTATATTATATTTAAATATTATTATTTAAGTTATTATATATATATATATATATTAATTATATTATATTTAAATTTTATTATTTAAGTTATTTTATATATATATATATATATATATATTAAATTTAGTTTTAAACTTTAATTAATTATATTTTATAATTTAAATTTTTAAAATTTAATTTAATTAATTATAATTAATTAAATTAAATTATAAATTAATTTTAAATTAAAAATTAAAAATTAAAATATAATTTTTCTTAACTTAATTATTATAGTTTTAGTGACTTTTTTAATAATAAATATAATTTTTTTATAATAAAATATTTTTTTTTATTTTTAATTTAATATTTAATTTATTTTCCTTTAGTTTTTTTTTTAATATTATTATTATTATTTATTAAGTAATTATTATTAATTTAACTATTATAAAAAATATTATTATTATAAGTTTTTTAATTTAATTTTACTTTAATATTACTTTAATTAATATTTTTTTAAAATTAAATTTATTATAATTTTATTAATAATATTAATTATATTTATTTTAATAATATTATTTTTTTAAATTTATTTTTAAATTAATAATAATATTAATAATAAAATATTATTAAAGTTTTTTATTAATTTTTATTATTATTATTAAATTAATTATATTATTATTATATATATTTAAGTTATTATTTAAAATAATTAATTTTTTATAATTTTAATTGATTTCTTAAGTAATATTAAAGTAATATTAAAGTAAATAATATTATAATTATAATTATTAAAATAAAAAAATATTATTTATTATTTGATTTTATAATTAAATATTAATTTATAATTTAAATATTTTTAATTATTTTTAAATTTATTTTAAATTTACTTAAGTATTATTTTTCTATAATAATTTTATTAATTATATATAAAATATAAAAATTATAATATTTTAAATTTAATTAATTATTTTTTTATATATTAATTATTAAAAGTTTTTTTTTTTAATTTTATATTTTTTTATAATTATAATATTATTACTTTTATTATGAAATAATTATTATTTAATTTTAAAATACTTTAATTAATTTAAATTATTTTAATTTATTAAATTAAAAAAATTATTAAATTAATTTTAAAATAGTTTTTTTATAATATAAAATTACTTAAAGATTATATTATTTATAAATTAATATTAATAAAAAAATTTATTATTTTTTATAAAAAAAATAATTTTAAAAAATATAAAATTTTATTTTTAATTTATTATTATAATAATAAAAAATAATAATATTTTAAAAATATTTTAATTATAAAAAAAATATTAAAATTTTATTTTTTTATTTTTAATTTTTTATATTTATAATTTTTATTTAATTATTAAATATTATTATTTTTATATTTATATATAAATTAAAAAATAAAATTATTATATTTATTTTTAAAATTTAAATTAATATTAATTTATATATTTTTATAATATTATATAAATAATTTATTTATAATTTATTAAGTTTTTTTATTATATTTTTAAATTTATTTTAAATTAAAATTAAAGTATATATAATTTTAATTATATATATTAAAGTATTATAAATTATAATTATATAAAATAATTAAGTTTATTTAATTTAAGTTTTTTATATTAATATTATAAAAATAATTAAAATAAATTTTTATTTATTTATTTTTATATAAAAAACTTAAAATAATTATTTTAATTTAATTTTTAATTTATTTATATATTAAAAAAATAAATATTTTATTAAAATATTATTACTTTAATTTTTAATTAAATTTTAATTTATTTATTATTTTTACTTTTATAAAATATATTAATTTATTTTTATTAAGTTTAAAAATAATTTTAATTTTAATTATTTAATTAAAGTAAATTACTTAAGTAATTTTAAATTAAGTATAAATTTTATTTAATTTTTTTTTTATATATTAATATATTAATATTATTAATAAATTTAATAATTAAAATTTTTAAAATATTATTAAATTTTTAATAAAAAAATAATATTTAAAAAAAAAAAAAAAAAAATAAAATTTAAAAAACTTTAATTTATATTAAAAATATTATTAAATTTTTTTATTAAAAATTAATTAAATTTATTTTATTTTATTATAAATTTCTATTTAAAAAATTAAATATTTTAAAATTTTTAATATATTTAAATTTTTTAATAATTTAAAGTAATATATTATATTAAATATATTTATAATATTAAATTAAAGTAAAAAAATATTATTACTTTAATTATAAATTATATATATTAATATTATAAAAAATATAAAATAAATTTTATAAATTTATTAACTTAATTAATTATTTATTTTTTAAAATAAATATAATTTAATTTATTATAAATATAATTTATATTATAATAATTATTTTTATAATTTTTTTTAAATATATTAAATAAAAATATTAAATATTAAATATTTATATAAATTTTTTTTTCTTAAGTATAAAAAATAAATTATTTAAAGGAATTAATTTTAAAAAAAACTTTATATATAATAAACTTTAATAAATTATTTTATTAATTTTTTTAATGATTTTCTTAATATTTTTATTAAGCTTAAAGTTTTTAATTTTTTTAATTAATTTAATTTATATTTTATTTTACTTAATTTTAATTTTTTTTAAAGTTTTTAATTATAAATTTATAATTTTATTAATTATAAATTTAGTTATTTATTTAGTTATTTTACTTAGGTTATAATTAAATTATAATTATTATAATATATTATTTTATTATATAGTTTTTTATATTATATATATAATTTATTTTTAAATAAAATTATTATTATTTTTTATAATTTAATAAAAAATATTTATTTAATTTAATTAAATTATTAAACTATAAATTATAAAGCTTAAAACTTATATTATATTTAAATTTTATTATTTAGATTTATATATATATATATTTATATTATATTTAAACTTTATTATTTAAGTTATTCTATATATATATTTTAAATTTAATTTTAAATTTTAATTAATTATATTTTATAATTTAAATTTTTAAAATTTAATTTAATTTATTATAATTAATTAAGTTAAATTATAAATTAATTTTAAATTTTAAATTAAAAACTAAAATATAGTTTTTCTTTAATTTAATTATTATAGCTTTAGTAATTTTTTTAATAATAAATATAAATTTTATATAAATTTTTTATTTTATAATTTTACTTAATATTTTAAAAATTATAATTTTTATAATTTAAAATAATTTAAATATAAATTAATAATTAAAATAATATTAATTAATTATATTATTATTAAAATAAATAATAAATAATAAAAGTTTTTTATAATTTTTAAATTACTTTTATAATTTTAAGCCTATAATAAAATTAAAAAAAATATTATTATTAAATTCCTTAAGGTTAATTACTTTTTATTATAATAATATATTAATTATAAAATAATATTATTAATAAAAAAAAAACAGTTTTAATAATAATAAATAATAATTATATAAGCTTTATATAAAGTATTTACTATTTAAATATAAAATTTAAAGTATTTATATAATAGTCTTTAAATAATAATAACTTAATAAATATTTTTAAAAATAATATTTTTAAAAAAAATATAATTTATATTAAAATTATAAAATTTATTTTTAAAATAATTTTTTAAAAAATTTAATATATTATTTAAATTATTTTTAATATAATTATAAAATATATTTACTTTATTTTTTTTTTTAATTATAATTAAATAAAAACTTTAAAATATTATTAAATAAATAATTTATAAAAAAAAATTAATTAATTAATCAATTTAAATAATTATTATAATATTTTTAAATTAAGCTTATATAAAACTTTTATTAAAAATAATTTTAGTTAAATAAAATAAAAAAATTATTATAATAGTAAAATAATTACTAATATTTTTAAAAACTATAGCTTTAAGTAAATTATAAAAATTATTAATATAATTATTAATTTTAATATAATTATAATTATAAAATAATTTTTTATTAAAAATATATAATTAAAATAATATTATAATTATTTTTAAATAAATTATATAATTAAGTTTTATAAAATAAAATAAAAATATAATTAATATAAAATTATTTTATATATAAATAAAAAATATATTATAATATTATTTATATATTTTTTTTACTTTAAGTTATACTTAACCTAAAGTTAATTTTATTTAAAAATTTAAAATTATATTTAATAAATTTAGAAAATGTATATTTAATATTTTAAGTATTTTATTAACTAAAGTTATATTATTATAAATTTAATTTTATAATTATTATAAAATAACCTTAGGTTATAACTTTATATAAATTAATTAAAGAAAATATTATAAAATAATTATAATATATATTAAATAATTATTTTTAATAATTATAAATAAACTTAAATAAAATTTATAATAAAATTACTTTAAATATTAATTAATATTTTTATAAATTTTTAAAAAAAAATTATAAAAATACTTTAATAAAATATAATAAAAAAAAATAAAGTTAATTTACTTAACTTTAATAAAATAAAATCAATTTAATATAATTATTTTATAAAAACTTTATATATTTAATAATATTATAATTAATTTACTTAATTTTAATTATAATAATTATTATTTAATTTATAATAAAAAAAATAATAATTTATATACATAAATAATATTTTTTTAAAATATTTTATTATATTTATAAATTTTAATATTATTATATATTTTATATATTTTTTAATATTAATAAATAATGTTTTATAAATAAACTTAATTTTTAAATTAATAAAAAAATTAATTTATTTTTAAAATATTTTACTTAATAATTTTAATTTATATTATTTATTATAAAATTAATATAATAAAATATTTTAAAAAAATATTAATTTTTTTATATTAATAAAATAATAAAACTTAAAAATATTTATTATAAATAAAATTATTAAATTTATATATAATTATAAAATAAATATTATTAAATTTATATATAATTATAAAATAAATATTATTAAATTTATATATAATTATAAAATAAATATTATTAATTTTATATATAATTATAAAATAAATATTATTAATTTTATATAAGTAATTTAAAACTTTAATTTTTATTATAAAAAGTTTTATAATTTAATTAATTTTAATTATATATTATAAATTACTTAAATTATAATTAATTTATTATTAATAAAGTAAATTAATTTAATAATATAAATTTAAAAAAAAAAAATATTAAAATAATAAAAACTAAAGTAAAAACTTAATTTTTAATTAATTATAATTAAAAATTAATAATCTTATTAAAATAACTTAAATTTTATATTATTTAATTAATTAATGTATTTTAAAATATAATTAATTTTAATATATTAATTTAAATTTATTATAATATTAATTTATTATTATAAAAAATATTAAAAATAAATAAAGTAAATTATTACTTTAAGTATATAAAAAACATATATTTAAATTATAAATTATAATATAATTAAAATATTAAAGTTAAAGTAAATAAAAAAAAATTTTAAATTATAATTAAAAAAAAATATTAAATTTAAAAAATATTATTATATAAAATTAATTATTTAAAAAATAAATTATAAAAAGTTAAAAAATAAACTTAATTTTAAAATATTTTTTTTTATAAAAAACTTTAATTATTAAACCTTAAATAACTTAAACTTAATTTAATAAAAATAATTTTTTATATAAAAAAAGTTAATATATTTATAAATTTTTTTTTATTTATAATAAATATTATAATTTAATTTTTAATTAACTTTAATATAATATTAAACTTTTTTTAACTTCATAAAAAAAATTATAAATATTTTTAAAAAAAATAAAATTTTAAAAAACCTTAAGTAAAAATAAATTTTTAATAAGTTTTTTTAAAATATATAATAAATTATTTATTTTAATAATAATATAATTAATTAATATTATTTTAATTATTAATTATTTTTTAATTTATTTTTAAATTATAAAAATTATAATTTTTAAAAAATTAAATAAAATTATAAAATAAAAAACTTATATAAATATTTAATATTTAATATTTTTATTTAATATATTTAAAAAAAATTATAAAAATAATTATTATAATTTAAATTATAATTATAATAAAATTAAATTATATTTTTTTTAAAAAGTAAATAAATAATTATATTAATAAATTTATAAAATTTACTTTCTATTTTTTTATAAAATTAATATATATAACCTAAAATTAAAATAATATTATTTTTTTATTTTAGTTTAATATTATAAAAATATTTAATATAATATATTATTTTAAATTATTAAAGATTTTAAATATATTAAAAATTTTATAATATTTAATTTTTTAAATATAAATTTATTTTATAATAAAGTAAATTTAATTAATTTTTAATAAAAAAAATTTAATATTAATATTAATATAAACTAAAGTTTTTTAAAATTTATTTATATTTTTAATTTTATTTTTTTTATATATAATTTTTTTATATTATAAATTTAATAATATATTAAAAATTTTAATTATTAAATTTATTAATAATATTAATATATTAATATATAATAAAAAATTAATTAAAATTTATAATTAATTTAAAATTACTTAAATAATTTACTTAAATTAAATAATAAAAGTTAATATTAATTTTAAATTTAATAAAAGTAAATTAATATATTTTACTAAAATTTAAATTATAAATATAATTAAAATATAATTTAAAATTAAAATAATATTACTTTAATAAAATATTCATTTTTTTAATATATAAATAAATTAAAAACTAAATTAAAAAAATTACTTAAAGTTTTTTTATATTAAAATAAATAAATAAAAATTTACTTTTATTATTTTTATAATATTAATATAAAAAACTTAAATTAAATAAGCTTAATTACTTTATATTATTATAATTTATAATATTTTAATATATATTATTAAAGTTATATATATTTTAACTTTAGTTTATAATAAATTAAAAAAAATAATAAAAAGATTTTAATAAATTATAAATTAATTATTTATATATTATTATAAAAGTATATAAAATAATATTAATTTAAATTTTAAAAATAAAAATAATAATTTTATTTTTTAATTTATATATAAATATAAAAATAATTTTATTTAATAATTAAATAAAAATTATAAATATTAAAAATTAAATATAATTTAAATATATTATAATTTTAAAAATTTTATAAAAATTTAAAAATTTATAAAAAAAACTTTATATTAAAAATAAAACTTTAAAAAAAATATAAAATTTAAATAATAAAAAATTTTAAAAAATTATATTTATTATTTAATAAAAATAATAAATAAATTTAAATTTAAAACTTTAATTATAAATAAAAAAAACTTATTATATATTTAAATTAAATAATATTATATTAATTATTAAAAAATAATTAAAAAAAATATTTAAAATTTATTTTATTTTTATAAATATAAAAATAATATATTAATTTAATTATAAATTAAAAAAATAAATTTTAATATATTTTTTTATAATTAAAATATTTTTAAAGTTTTTTTACTATTTTATTAATATAATATTAAATTTAAAATATAATTTTATATTTTTTTAAATTATTTTTTTTATAATAAATAATAAACTTTTTTATTAATATTAATTTATAATTAATATAATTTTTAACTAATTTTATATTATAAATAATTTACTTTAAACTTAATATAATAATTTTTAAAACTTAATAAATTAAAATAATTTAAATTAATAAAAATATTTAAAAATTAAGTAAATTTTATTTAATAATAAAAATAATTATAATATAATTATAAAAAAATATAAATTAAATAAATTAAAAAATTTATAATAATTAATATATTAAAAAATAATTAATTAAAATTTTTTTTTTAAAAAAATTAAATTAAAAATTTTATAATTTTTAAATTTTATATTTAATTAATAAAGCTATTATAAAAAAATAATATAAAAGTAAAGCTAAAGTAAGTTTAAAAGTAATTTAAAATATTTAAATTATAAATTAATATTAAATTACTAAATTAAGTAATAAATAATATTTTTTTATTTTAATAATAATAATTTTTATATTATTTATTTTAATATTATTTAAAAATTAAACTAAGATTATATTAAATTAATTATTTAAAATAGTAATTTAAATATAAATATATATAATAAAAATATAATTAATTTAATAATAATAGTAAAGTTTAATAAAAAACTTTAATAATATTTTATTATTAATATTATTATTAAATTATTTATAAATTAAAAAAATAATAATAATATTAAAGTAAAAATAATTAACTTTATTAATAAAATTATAATAATTTTAATTTTATAAAAAAGTTAATTAAAATAATACTAAAATAATATTAAAATAATACTAAAGTAAAAATAAATTAAAAAATTTATAATAAAAATATTATTAATAATAATTAAGTTAATAATAATTACTTAATAAATAATAAATATAATAATAAAAAAAAAACTAAGAAAAAATTAATTAAATATTAAATTAAAAATAAAAAAAATTTACTTTATTATAATTTATATATTATTAAATATATTTTTAATATTTATTATTAAAACCTAAAAGAAATTAATTAACCTTAGGTTAAAAATAAATTAAAAATAAATTATTAATAAATTAATAATAAATAATTTTAAAGTATAAATATATATAAGTAATATATTAAATATAAAAAGTAATATTAATATAAAACTAAGTTAAATTAATTATAAAATAAATTTAAAAATAAAAAAAAATAAACTTTTTTATTAATAATATAAAAGTAAATAATAAAAAAAATATTTTTATTATACTTAGTAAAAGTTAAAGTTAAAATATTAATAAAAAAAGCTTTATTTATATTATTATTATTAATTTAATATTTTTACTTTTTTTTTTTTTTATTAAAGAAAGTTAAATTTATAATAAAATTATAGTAATATTAATTATTAATTAAAAATATAAAGAAAATAAATAAAAGTAATATTATAATAATATTCTTTAAGGTAATAAAAATTTAAATATAAGTTAGTTTTATATTAAACTTTAATTTTTTTTTTAAAATTATTATTATTATTATTATTAACTTTAGTAAAATATTTTTATAAAATTAAATTAAAATTAACTTTAAATTAAAAATAAAAAAAATATATATTAAAAAAGCTATTATAAATAAATTATAATAGTAAAAATTAATTAAAAAAAATAACTAAGTTAATTTAATAAAATCTACTTAAATATTAAAATATATTTACTTTAGCTTAAGTAATAAAATAATTTTATATTAATAAAAAAAAAAAAAAAAGTAAAATTAACTTTAACTTAATAAAAAAATAAAAAAAAAAAAAAAAAAAAAACTTTAATATAATTAAAATTAAATATTTAAATTATTAAAGTAATTTAAAGTAAAAATAAATAATTTCTTAAAGTTAAAAAACTATTTATAAAAGTAAGTAATTTACTTAATAACTTTAGTAAGTTTTTAAAATAAATATAAATAAAACTTATTTTAAAAAATAAATTATAAATATATAAAAAAAAAACTTTAAAATACTTAATTATTAAATAATAAAAAAATAAATAAAATTAAAGTTAAAAAAAGTAAATTAAAAATAAAGTTAAAAATAAAACTTTATTTAATTTTTAATAAAAAAATATTTATAATTATTTTATTACTTATATTTAAATTAAAAATAAAATAAATAAATAAAATAAAAAAAAATTTATATATAAATATAAAAACCTTAAGGATTTAAAAAAAAAAAAATTATAATAGTTTTAGGTTATTTTTAAAATAAAAGTATAATATATAAGTTTTTTTTTATTTTAAAAGTTTTTCTTATATAAAGAAATAAATAAAAAAATTAAAAATAATTATATTTATATAAATATTTAAGGTAATATTATTATTATTATTAAAATAAATAATTTATTATATATTTTAAAAAATTTTATTAAAATTTTATTTTTTTTTAAAGTTTTTTAAAATTTTATTTTTTTTTAAAAATTTTTATAATATTTTTTTATTAAATTAAAAAAATTTAATATTATATTAAAGTTAATTAAAAATTATATTATAATATTTATTATTAATAAATATTTTTTTATTAATATTTTAGTTTTTTATATATAAAAAATTATTTTTAATAAATTAAATTTAAATTATTTAAAGTTTAATAATTAAAGTTTTTTAATAAATTATTTTAAAATTAAATTTATTTTTTTATTTATTATAATTTATTTTTTAAATAATTAATTTTATATAAAAATTCTTTTTAAATTTAATATTTTTTTTAATTATAATTTAAATTTTTTTTATTTATTTTATTTTTAATATTTTAATTATATTATATATTATAATTTAAATATATATTTTTTTATTTACTTAAAGTATTAATTTTTTTATTAATTTTTTAAGTTTTTTATAATAAATATTTTAATTTTATAATAAATTTAAATTAAAATATTAAATTTAATAATATTTTAAATTATATTAATTAATTAAGTAATATTTAATTTAATTTAATTTATTATATTTATTAATTTTTAATTATAATTTATAAAAATTTAAACTTTTATTTTAATTTTTAATATTTTAATATTTAATTTTTTTAAAATTTATATTATAAAATAAATTTAATTTATTATTAATAAATTTATTATAATTAAATTTATTTATAAAATATTATTTTTTAATATTAATAAATATATAAAATATATAATAATATTAAATTTTAAAATTATAATATTATATTAATTAAACTTTTTTTATTTATTTATATTTTAAAATTATATTATTTATATATATAAATTATTATTATTTTCTTTTATAAATTAAATAATAATTATTATAACTAAAGTTAAATCAATTAATTATAATATTATTAAATAAATAAAGTTTTTATAAAATAATTATATAATAAATATTTTAATTATTTTATAAAGGTTATATTTATTATTAAAAAAATTAATAAAATTATAATTATTATAATTTAACTTTTATAATTATAATTTTATTAATTTTTTTAAAAAGTTAAATAAATAATATTTTATTTAATTTATTTTATAAACTTTATAAATTTAAAATTAATTAAGTATATAAATTTACTTTACATTATTTATTAAATTACTTAAATAATTAATTATTATTATAATATTTATAATATAATTAAATTAAAATTTAAATATTTACTTTTATTTATATTATTAATTAATAATAAAATTATTTATTATTAACTTAATTATTTTACTAATATAAACCTTAGAATTATTTAAAAGTATATTTTTTAAAAAGTATTATTTATATTAATTTATAAATATTAATTTATTATATAATAATAAGTTTTATTTAAATAATTACCTTAAATTTATAAATAATAAAATATAATAATTAATTAAATATAAAATATTAATTTTAGTAAAACCTATAAAAATCCTATTATAATATAATAAAAAAAAATATTTTAGTAAAATTTATAAATTTAAAAAACTTTATTTAATAATAAACTATTATTATATAAAAATTTATAAAATAACTTAAAATATTATAAAATTAATAATAAAAATAATTATTAATAATATAATTAATAATAAAGTTTATAATTAACTTTATTTTTATAATATAATAGTAAAAACCTAAAGAAATTATTAAATTAATATTATTAAATAAATTTAAAAAAAAAAAAAAACTAAAAGTAAATTTAAAAGTTTTTTACTAATATAAAAAACTACTTTAATTATTTTATAATTATTATAATTAATAATATTATAAAAATTTAAATTATAAAAAACTATTTAATTAAAATTATTAAAAATTAATTTAAGTTTTACTTTAGGGATTATAAATAAACTAAAACTTTTAAAAAATAATATATATTTAATTTATTTATAAATTATAATATATTTAAAAAATAATTTAAAAAACTATATAAAAAAATTAATAAATTTAAAAAAACTAAAAGTATATTTTTTTTAAATTAAATAAAAAAAACTTTATATAAAATATATTATTATTTTTATATACTTAATTACTAAAACTAATTTAAATAATAAAGTATAATATATATTTTATTATTAAAAACTTAATTTAAATATTAAAAATAAATTTTTTTTAAAATAAAAAACTTAATATTTTTAATAAATTTATAAAAAAAATTACTTATATTAATAAATAATAGTTTTAATAATAATAAAAATATAAATAAAAAAAAAATATTTAAAAAATAATTTTAAAATACTTTTACTTTAGTAATAATATTAATAAAGGAAAAAAAAAACTATATAATATATAATAATAAAAAACTAAGATTTATAAACTTTAATATTATTAAAGTATAATATAAAAATATTAAGTATTATAATTATAAAATATATATATATATATATATATAAATATTACTAAACTTTAAAAAAAATAATAATAATAAATTTATATTTATTTTAAAACCTAAAGAAAACTAAATTATTAATATTATATAATCTTTAATAAATTATAATATATTATATTTCTTAATATACTATAATAATTAATATTAAATATACTTTAGTAATAAATAAAAATTATATTAATTTTTTAAAAAATTTAAAAATATATAAATTTTAAATATACTTAAAGTAATTATATAAAAAAAAATAATAAAAATTAAATAATTATATATTAAACTTATATAAAATAAATAATTATAAAAAAATATAAATTATATTAAAATATTAATTATTTTTAATAATATAAATATAATTATTTAATTATATTTAAATAATAATAAAATAAAGTAAAAAAAATTATATATTAAAATAATAATAATTTTTAAAATATATAAAACTATAATATAAAATATATAAACTTTAATATTATTAAATTATATAAAAATTATAAATTATAAAAACCCTAAAAGCTTAAATACTTTTATAAATAAAAATCCTTAATTTAATTAAATAACTTAAATTAAATTACTTATAATAATACTAAAAGAATTTATAAATATAATTTTTATATAATTAATAAAAAATATTAATAATAAATTAATATTTTTTAAAATATATATTTTTTTATAAAATATAAAAAGTTTTATAATTTTTTAAATAATAAAATTATAAAATAAAAAAACTTATTTAACTTTAATAATAATAAAAAAATATTTTATAAATAAAAATAAAAATAAAAAACTTAAAAATTATAAAAAGCTTTTTAAATAATAAAATAAAATTAAATAAATTAATTTATATATTATTTAAACTTTAAAAATAATATAAAAGTTATAAAATTATAAAATATAAATAAATTAAATTTATATTTTATAATAAAAATTATTATAAAAAATACTAATATTAATATTATATTTTTATATATATTATTTATAAGTTAAAATAATAAAGGTTTAATTTTATAAAATATAATATTAATAAAAAGAATTAAAAAAAAATTAATTAAAATAATTTTCAAAAATATTATAAGTTTATTATTAAATATATATTATAATTTAAATATATTTAGTATAAATATTATAATATTTAAAATTATAAACTAAAATAAATTACTTTAAACTTAAATAATATAAATAATAATATTTATAATTATTATTATTATAATAATATAAATAATATAATTTATTATAATTTAAATATTATATTAAAAAGAAAAATATTATAAAAATTTTAAATACTTAATACTTTAGAAAAAAACTTAATTATAATTTATATAAATTTTAAAATTATAATAAACTATATTATATTTTAGTTTATTAATTATTTAAGGTTAATTAATTATAAAAAAGAAAAATTATATATATTTATAAATATTAAATAATAATAATTTATTTATAATAATAAAATTATTAATTTATTTTAAATTTAATATTATAAATATTTTAAAATATAATATATTTTTAAAATATAATTAACTAAAACTATATAACTTTAATATTAATTAAAAAAAAGTTATATAATATAGTAATTTTATATTTAATTAATTATTATTTTAGTAAAATTATAATTAAATTAAAAAAATTAATAATATATTATAATATTTTAATAATAAAATTAAAAACCTTTATATTATATAAAAATATATAAAAATATATAAAAAATAAAAAAATTATAAAGTAAATATTTATTATAAAATTATAGATTTTTTTAAAAATAATTAAATATATTAAAAAAGTTTAAAAAAAAATTAATTTAAATTTTTTAATTTAATTATATAAAAAATTAAAAAATTATAATATTAAAACTAAAATACTTTAAAATATTTAAAAAATATATTATTAAATTTTTAATATATAAAAATCTTTAATAAAAAATTTAATATTAAATTACTAAAATATAATTAATAAAATTATAAAATTAAATTTATAAATAATAAAGTTTTAATATTTAATAAAATCTATAATTTAAATATTACTAAGTTTAAAATACTTAATAAATAAATTAAAAATTAATTAAAGTTAATTATATTAAACTTTTTAAATTTTTAATAAAATATTTAATTAAATTTATACTTAAGAAAAATAATAAATTTTAATTTATTATAAATTATTAATAATTAAAATTATTAATAATTAAATATAATATTTAAAAAAAATATTATATTATTATTTTTAATTTTAAAAATTAAAAATTAATTTATAAAAATTAAAATTTTTATTTTATTAAATTTTAAAAAAGTATATAATTATATTTAAATTTAAAAATAATAATAAATAAAAAATTACTTTGTATATTAAATATAAACTTTATAAATATAAAATAATATTTTTTAAATTTATAAATACTTTAATATTTTTTTAAAAAATATAAATTATTATAGTTAAAATAAAATTAATTTTTAAAACCTTAAGTATAAACTTAAGTAAATTTATTTAAAATAAAAATAAAAATATTCTTATATAAAGTTTATTTAATATTATTATTTTTAAAAATAATTAATTTTTAATATTTATTTAAAATATATATAAATTTAATAAATTTATAATTAATAAATTTAATAAAAAAAAACCTAAGGTAATTAATATTAAAATTTTTATTAAATATTAATTATTTTTTATATTTAAAAAAAATTTTAAAAATTTTTATTTATATTTAATTTAATTTAAAATATATATTAAAAGTTTAAAAATATTTTTAATATTATTAAAAAAAAAGTTTATTATATTATTTTATATTTTAAAAATATTCTTTTAAAAAATTTAAATTTATTTTAAATAATTATTTAATAAACTTAATTAAAAAAGTAAAAAAATATATTTTATAAATTTTTAGTAATTATAATAAATATATTTTTAAATTAAAAAAAATATTTAAAAATATTAATAAAAATTAAATAATTAAAAATATTTTAATTATAATATATTAAAAAAGAAAATATTTAAATTATATTATAAAATTCTAAAATATTTTTTTTATAAATTAAGTAGAATAAAATAATTTTTACTAATTAATTTTATAATAAACTTAAATTAAAAATTTAAAAAAAAATATATAATATTAATTAATTTACTTATACTTTAGTTTTATTTATAAATATTTATATATTAATAAATAATTTATTATATAAACTTAAAATTAATATTATTTATTAATATTAATATAATAAATACTAAATTAATTAAAATAAAAAATAAAATAAAATAAAAAAGTATTAAAAATAATAATAAAAAATTTAAAAAAAATAAATTTAAATATTTTATAATATAAAAAAGAATTTAAATATTATAATTATAATAAATTAAAATATATAATATAAAATTATTAAATATTTAAAAAAAAAGTTTAAATAAAAAAAATAAATTTTTTAATTTACTATAAAAAAATAATATTTATTTATAATATAAAAAAAACCTTAAACTTAAGGAAATTTTTAATTTATATATATTTAACTTAATTAAAACTTTTAAAAATAAAAATATAATATTATAAAATTATAAATTATTATTTTTTTTAAAAATAATATAATAATATTATTATAATTTTTATAAAAATAAATTTAAAAAAATAAATAAACTTTTTTAATTTTAATAATAAATTAATATTTATAACCTTAAATAAAGTATTAAAATTTTTATTAATTAAAAATTTTAAAATAAACTTATATAATAATAATTTAATAAAAAATAATAAATTATTATAAATTTAAATATAAATAAAATATAAAAACTTTAAAAAAATTATTAATAAATACTTTAAAATTATATTTTAATTAATTTTATGAATAATAATTATAATAAAATTTACTAAATAAATTATATTATTTATTAATATATATATTATTTTAAATATAAAATAAAAAATATTATTATTTTATAAAGAAATTTAATAATTTTAATTATAAATTTATATTATAAAAAAATAAAAAATTATATAATTAAATAATATGTTATTTATTAAAATATAAAAATTATATAATAATATAATAAAAATAAAAAAACTAAAGTATATATTTTTAAATAATATTAATTATATAATAAATTAAATTACTTTAAATATTAAAAACATAAATTAAAAAATAATATAATATAATTTTTAAAAAAAAATTAAAAAATAATAATTAATAAATTAATTATATTAAATAAAATTTAACTTTAAAATTTATAAAAAATATTTAAAAAACTTTTTTAAAAATATTATAAATTTTAAAAAACTTTTAATAATTTATAAAATAATAAAATTATTTATAATATATATATTAAATAAATAAAATTATATTATAAAATAATAAAATAAATTAATTATAAAAATTTATATTATAAATTATATATATTATATAAAATTAAAAATTAATATTTAAAAAACTAAAATAATCTTTAAATAAAAACTATTATAAATTTAATAAAAAATTTATATTTTTTATAAAAAAATATAAATATAATAATAATATAAAACTAAAAAAATTTTAAAAAAATTATTTTTATAATAATTTAAAATAAAATACTATTTAAAGTTTTAATAAACTTTAAAATAAATAAAAATTATATATTAATTATAATTATAATATATTTATAATTATTATAAATTTTAAAAAAAACTATATTAACTTTTTTATAAAACAAATAATTTAATTATAATAATAAATAAATAAAAAATAAATTAATTATTTATATTTTAAAATATTTAATTAAATTACTTTTATAATATATAATATTATTAATATTTTAAAATATAATATTATTTTAAATATATTATAATTATATTAATATATATTTTAAATAATATAAAATAAAAACTTAATTTATTAATAAAATAATAAAAAAACTTTAATAAAAAAAATTAAAAGAAATTAAAAACTTTAATTTTTAAAATTTTAAAAAAAATTTATATAATAATAATAAAAATAAAAAAAAACTTATAAAAACTTAATTTTTAAAAAAGTTTATTAAAAAAAATTTATATAAATTTAATTAATTTTATAAATTATAAAAAAAAAATAAAATAAAATAAAATAAAATTATAAATTTAATAATTAATATTTTAAAATAATATTAAAAATTTAAAAAAGTTTTTTAAAAATTTTTAAAAACTTTTAATAAAAATATATAAATATTACTTTATATTAAATAAAATAATATAATAAAATTAAAAAAAAATATTAAAAATATTTTTTATTATATAATTTTAATTAATTAAAATTAAAGATTTTTAGTAAATAAATATAAAAATAAAAACTATAAATAATTATTAATTATTAATAATTAAATAATATTATAATTAAAAATTAAACTTTTTTATTATTAATATTTAAAATAAAAAATTAAATATAAAAAAATATAATATATTTATAATTAAATTTTATTAATATTTATAAATTAATTTTATTAATATTTATAAATTAATTTAAATAAAAAAAATATAAATAAATAATAATTTTTAATATTTGAAAAAAAATTTATAAATTTTTAATAATATTTTAAAAATTAATAAATATATTTATATTTTTTTAAAAAAAATTAATTATATTTTTTAAAAATATTAAAATAAATATATTATTATTTACTTAAATAATATTTTAATATATTTTAAAATTAAAAAGAAATATAAAAAATATATATATTTAATATTTTAAATATTATAAAATAATTATTTTTTTATAAACTTTAAAAATATTAATTTTATATTTAAAAAATAAAATTTTTAAAATATATTATTATTTTTAAATTTATATAAATAAACTTAAAAAAAAATCAATATTAATAAATAATTAATATTAATATTAAATAAAAAAAAAATAAACTTTTTTTAAATTAATTAATTATTATTAATATTTTATTTAAAATTTTTTAATTTTTATTTATTTTTTACTTAATATAATAAAAAAAACTAAAAATTTAAATAAATAAAAAAAGTAAAATAAATATTTTAAATAATTAAATAAATTATAATTTTAAATATTATTTTAATTATATATAATTTTAAAAAATTAATAAAAATTAAAATTAATATATTTAAATATATAATTAAAAAAGATATTAAATAAATAAAATAATATAAAAACTTTACTTTATAATATTTTATTTATAAAAACTTAATAAAATTAAATTTATAATTAAATTTATTTAAAAATTTAAAATATTTTATTTATTTTTAAATAATTTTTAAATAAATTTAATTATAAATTTATATATTATAAAAAATAAAAAAATAAAAAAATATAATAATAATATTATTATTATTTTAAATACTTATATAAATATAATTATATTTAATTTTTTTATTTATTTTTTTATATAAAAAAACTTTTAAAATAAAAAAAAAATTATATATTATACTTTTACTTTAAAAATAATTTAAAGTTATTATAATTTTATTTTTTTAAAAATAATATATTATTATATAAAATTTATTTTTTTTAAACCTTTAATATTTTTATATTTATATAAATAAAACTTTTTTTTATTTTATTTTTTTATTTTATTTTTTTATTTTATTTTTAATTTAAATATAAGTAATAAAATAATTATAAATATTTTTTTATTAAAAATAAAATAAAATTTTATTTTTATTTTTATTTTTAATTTACTTTTTTTCATAAATTTTAATTTTAATTTATTTTTTATAATTTAATAATTAAGTATTTTAAATTTTATTTTTTATATATTTATAATTTATTTTTAAAATAAGTTTTTATTTATATTTACCCTAAGGGTTTATTAAAGTAATTAAGTAAATTATTTATTTTTACTTTAAATTACTTATATAATTTAAGTACTTAGTTTTTATTATATTAAATTTTTTTTTTTATTTTTTTTATTTTTTTAATAAATTATAATTAATTTTACTTTTTTTTTTTTTTAATATAATTATATTTTATTACTTAAGCTAAGGTAAATATATTTTAATACTTAAATAAATTTTATTAAGTTAACTTAATTATTTTTTTTTAATTTATTTTTAATATTATAATTTATTTATAATAGTTTTTTTAATATATATTTTTTTTATTTTTAACTTAAGGTTAATTTTAATTTAGTTTATATAAGTATTTTACTAAAGATAATAATAATAATAATAATAATAATTAATAAAAGAAAATATAATTTATTATAAAATTAATTTATAACTAAACCTTTATTATTTTAAAAAATATTACTATAGTATTTATTTTATTTATTTTTTTTATATTTTTAGTTAATAATTAATATTAATATAAAATATATATATATATATAATAAATTTTTTAAAAAAATAAAAAAAAAAAATAAAAAATTAAAAATTATATTAATTTTTATTATAAATTATTATATAAAAGAAATATTTAATGAATAATAATAAATATTAAATATTATTTAAATTATAAAAGAGAATTATAAAATATATTTATAAATATTTATTATTTAAATATTAAAAAATTAATATTATATATTAATAAATATTTATAATATATTAATTTAAAAAAAAAAAAAATATTATTAATATTATAGTAATTTATAATAAATATTAATATATTAAATATAAAAAATATAAACTTTATAAAAAACTATAACTTTTATTAATATTTAAATTACTATAGAAAATAATTATTTTTAATTATATTATAAATTTATTATTTTTTAAAAAACTTTTTTTTAAAGTAATTTATAATAATATTTTAGTAATAAATAAATTTATAAAATAAATATATTTTATATTATATTAAAAATTATATTTAATAAAAAAATCTTATATATATATATTTAAAAATAATAATAATTAATTATAATATATTTTAAAAAATTATTTTTAATAAAAATAAATTTTTAATTTTTAAATTTTAATAAAAATTTATAATAAAATTTAAAATAAATTATAAACTTAATAATATTTATTATTTTAAAATAAATAATTAAATAAATAAACAAATTAAATTATTAAATAATATTTAAAATATTTTATTAATTTATAGTAAAATAATTAAGTAAATAAATTATTATTTACTTAATTATATTATAATAATATAAAATTTAATAAAATTAATAATTAATTTATATAAAAAATTAAAAATATAATTAAAATTTATTTAAAAATATATAAATTATTATATAAATAAAAATAAAATTAAAAAATTAAATCTTTAAAAAAATATAATTTATTTATTTTAATATATATAAAAGTATAAAATATTAAATATTAAAATAAATTAATTAAATAATAAACTTAATTTTAAAAAAATTAACTTATTCAAAATTTTAAAAAAAATTAATAATATTTATTATAAATTAAAAATATTAAAAAATATATAATTAAAATACTTTATATTTTATATATTATTTTTTAAAAAAATATAAATTAATAAAATTATTAAAAAAAATTAAAAAATTAAAAAAGTTTTAATAATTTAAAAAAACTTAAAAAAAAATAATAAAATTAAATATTAAATTAAGTAAAAAAAGTATATTTTAATTTATAATAATATTTAAAAACTTATAAAAAATTTTAATATAATAAATTTAATTTAAATTCTTTAAATAAATCTAAAATTATATTTAAAATTTCTAATATTAATTACTTAGTAAATAAAAAAGTAACTTAAGAAAAAAATATTAAAATCTTTTTTAATATTATAAAAAAATTTAAATTTTTATATTTTAAATAAAAAATTTAAAAAAAGAATTAATTATAACTTTAAAAAAAATATAAAAAAATATTTTTAAATATTATATATTAATTAATAATATTTACTACTTTTATTACTTAAATATTAATTATTATTTTTAATTTTATTTTTTTTATTTTATTTAATTTATTTAAAAAATAAATATTATAATAAAGTATTTATTTACTATAAATATTAATTTATTTTTATTACTTTAATAATTAAGTTAATTAAAAAAACCTTTTATTTATTTACTAAATTAATAATATTATTTATTATTATTATTAAAATAATTTTTATTTAATTTAATATTTTTTAGTATTTAAATATTTTTTTTAAAAATTAATTACTATATTAATTATTATTAATTACTAAACTTTATATTAATTAAAATTTATTTATTTATTATTAATAAATTTTTATTTTTATTATAAAAATAATTAGAATATATATATATTTTATATAAATTATACTTATTTATTATTTTATAAAGTAAATTCTTTACTTTATAATAAAAATATAATAAAATAATAATATTAATAATTTCAATTACTAATATTATTATTTTTTAATTTTTTATTAATTTTTTTTTAATAAATAATTACTATTTAATAATATTATAAAGTATTTTATAAATAAAAAAAAATTATATTTATAAAAAAAAATAATTTAACTTATATATATAACTTTAAAAATAAAATTATTAAAAAAAAATATTATATTATAATTTAATTCAAAGTATATATTTCTTAAGTAAATTATAAAAAAAAAAAAATTAATTAACTTTAAATAATTATTTTAAAAATTTACTTTATATTATTAAAATATTAAAATAAAATATTATATATACTTTTATATAAATAATATTTATTTAATTTATTTTTCTTAATTTAATTTTAAGTTTTTTATTTATTTTATTTTATAAAAAAACTAAAAGAATTTATTTTATTATAATTATTTAAACTTTTTATTATAGTTTTAAATTTAATTTAAATATATTTTATATTTAAGTTATATTATATAAAGGTTATATTTATTATTAAAAGAATTAATAAAACTATAATAATTAAATTAAAGAAAAATTATACTTTAGTTTTTAAGGAAAATTATATTATATTAATATTTTTAATTAAATTTTAAATATTATTATTATATTTTTATTAAAAAATTATTTTATAATTATAATTATATTAAAGTTAATAATTAAATTAATAATTTTTATAATTTATTTAAAATTATAATTTTTAAAGATTTTAGTAATTATTTTATTTAATATAATAATTTTTTTATTTTATTTAATTAAAATTATTTTTAATAAAAGTTTTATATAAATTTAATTTAAAAATATTATAATAATTACTTAAATTAATTAATTAATTAACTTTTTTTATAAATTATTTATTATATAATATTTTAAAGTTTTTATTTGATTATAATTAATAAAAAAAATTAAAGTAAATATATTTTATTATTATATTTAAAATAATTTAAATAATATATTAAATTTTTTAAAAAATTATTTTAAAAATAAAATTTATAATTTTAATATAAATTATATTTTTTTTAAAAATATTATTTTAAAAAATATTTATTAAATTATTATTATTTAAAAGTTATTATATAAATATTTTAATATTTATATTTATAAAATATATTTTTTTTATAAAGTTTATATAATTATTATTTATTATTATTAAGATTTTTTTTTTTATATTATTTATAATATTATTTTATAATTAATATATTATTATAATAAAAAGTAAGTAATTTTAAAGAATTTAATAATATTATTTTTTTTATTTTATTATAGGTTTTAAAATAATAAAAGTAATTTAAAATTTATAAAAAAAATTTAAATTTAAATTTTTTATTTTTAATAAATTAATTTAATATTTAATTATTAATTTTATTTTTAATTATAAAAAAAATATTTATAATTATTATTTTATTATATTTTAAAATATTAATAAAATAAATTTTAAAAATAATATTATAATTATTTTTTAATTTTTAATATTTAAAAATATTATAATTTAAATTTATAAAAATAATTTTAAAAATAAATTATTAAATATAATAATTTTTTATATTTTTATTAATTAAAAGATTTTTTAATTATATAATTTAAATAATATATTTTAATATTAATATATTTTTTAAAATTATATATTTATAATATAAATATATTAATAATATTTCTTTTTTAAATATTTTTAAAAATTTTAAAGTTTTTTTATATATATTTAATTAATTAATTTTCTTAATTTTATTATTTAAGTTTTTTTAATTAAATTTATTAATAATATAATAATTTTATAATAATTAAATAAATTAAAAAATTTATTTTTTTTTTTAAAAAATTTAAAAAAAAAGTTTTTTTAATAAAATAATATATTATAAAAAATTAATATTTTATATATAAAATTATTATTTTTTTAATTTTATTAATAAATTTATATTAAATATTATTTTTTAAAATTATTATATATATTATTAATATTTTTTAAAAATATTAAAATAAACTAATATATTTTAAAAGTTTTTTAAAAATTATTTTTAAAATATAATTAATATATTAATAAATTAAAAAAATATAATTAAATATTTAAATAATTTTTAATATATTTTAAATATTTTTTTTTATTTAAATAAAATAATAAATATTTTTAAAATTTAAAATAATAAAATTTAATTTTTAATTATAATTTTATTAAATTATTAATAATTAATTAATTATTTTATAATTTATATTTAAATTAAATATAAAATATAAAATAAAATAAAAAAAAGTTTTATTTATAAATATAAAAATTTTAAAAATTTAAAAAAAATTAAAATTAAAATAATTTTAAATTATTTTTAAAATATAAATATAATATATAAGTTTTTTTTTTATTTAAAAAGTTTTTTTTATATAAAAAAATAAATAAAAACCTTAGTAAATAAAATTATTATTTTTAATTTTTTAATTATAAATTTTAAATTTTTATAATTATTTTTTAAAAAAAATAATAAAATAAATTAAAAAAATTAAAATAAAATTTAAATTAAATTTTTTTTTTTAAATTTTAATATAAAAAAATAATAAATTTTAAAATAAATAATTAAATATTAATAATTTTAATATTTATAATTATTAAATTTATATATTATAATTTAATTTAATTTTATTATAATAAAAATATTTTTTTATAATAAAATTTATTTTTTAAAAATTATATTTATTATTAAAAAAAGTTAATAAAATTATAATAATTATATTAAAAAAAATTATATTTTAGTTTTTAATTTAAAAATTTAAATTATAAATATAATTATTATATTTAAATTTAAAATTAAATTTAATATATATATATATTTATAAAATAATTTAAATACTAAAATAATAATATAATATAATTAACTTTAAGTTTTATAATTTATAATTTAATAATTTAATTTAATTAAATAAGTATTTTTTTATTAAGTTATAAAAAATAATAATAATTTTGCTTAAAAGTAAATTATATATATAATATTTCTAAAATTAAAAAACTACTTAATAAAATAATATATTATAAAAATAATAAATTTTTTTAATAACTATTATAAAATAAATTAATCATTAATATATATTTATTTATTATAAATAACTATAATAACTAAAGGTAATAAAAAAACTAATTATAATTATAATTAAAATAATTACTATTATTATAAAAACTTATAATAAAAATATTATTAATATTATAAAAAAAATTTACTTAAGTTTAAAAAATAAAAAAAGTAAAAAAAAATAACTTAAATTAATTATAAAAAAGAAAATATAAATTAATTAAGTTAGTTAATAATTACTAAATAAAAATTTAATAATAATTTATTATTTTAATTTTAATTAAGTAATTTATTTTGTATACTTAAGAAAAATTAACTAAGGTTATAATATTATTTATTTATATTTAAATTTTTTTATTTAATTATTACTTTATTTTATATATATATTATTTTAATTATTAAAGTTATTATTATTTTTTATTAATTTACTTTTTATTTTATAATTATTATTAATTTTATTATTATATTAACTAAGTTTTTTAAAATATATAAATATAAATTTAATAATAACTTCATTATTATATATAAAAAAACTAAAATAAATTTACTTAATATTATATTAAAGTATTATAATTACTTTTTTTAAATAATATTTTTATATTTATTTTAATATTAATAATTTTTAAATTATAAAAAATTAAAAAAATATAAAATTAAAATTTTTAAAAATTAAAAAATAAAATAAATTAAATATTTATATTATTTATTATTAATTTTTAAATATTAAATATTTTTTAAAATTAAAAATAATAAAAAAAAAACTTAAGAAATTTTAATAAATATTAAAAAAATAATAATATTTTAAAATTTAATATATAATAATAATTTAATAAATATAATAAAAAATATAATAATAAATATTAATATTATTTTATTAATATATTTTATTAAGTTATAAAAAAATAATTTAACTTTAAAGTAAATTAAAATAAAATAAATATAATATAATATTTAAAATATTAATAAAAAAAATAATTTTATAAATAATAATTTTATAAATAGTAATTTTATAAATAGTAATTTTATAAATAATAAAATAAAAAAATTAATAAAAAATAATAATTATTTAATTAATAAAAATAATAATTACTTAAGTAATAAAAATAATAATATAAATAATAAAAATAATATTTTATTTTTATAATTAAATAATAATTTATTTTTATAATTAAATAATAAAAATTTATAAATTTAATTTTTAATTATTTTATATTAATTATAAAGTAAAAAAAATAAAAAAAAATTTAAAAAAAATATTAATTATTTAAATAATATATTTATTAATTTAATAAAGTTAAAAATAATAAATAATTTTTAAATATAATTAATTAATATATTATATTATAATTTATTTATTTTTTAATATAATTATAAATTTAATAAAGTTAAAAGTAATAGTATAATTTAAAAAAATAATATAATATAATTAAAATTATAAATATAATTATTATTTTAATAAAATTAAATATAATAATAAAATTTTTAATTATTTATAAATTTATATTTTAAGGCTTTATAATAATAAATAATTATTATAATTTAATTTTAATTATAAAGGTTTTATTTTTTTATTAATATTATAAATTTTTTTTAAATATAATTATATAAGTAATATTAAAAAATTTAAATATTTTTAAATTTAAATAAATAAAAAAAATAAAAAATTTAGATTTTTTTAATATAAGTAAAAAAATAAAAAATTTAATTTTTTTTAATATAATAAAAAACTTTAGTTTTTTTTAATTAAAGTAAAAAAATAAAAAAAAAAGTAATATAAAATATAATAAATAATATAAAATAATTAAAATAATATTAATAATAATATAATTTCTTTAATATTAATAGTTATTAATTAAAAATATATTTTATAATAGTTTTTTAAATTTTATAAATTTATTTATAAATAAATATTTTATTATTATTATTATTATTATTATTATTATTATTATTATTATTATTATTATTATTATTATTATTATTATTATTATTATTATTTTTTAAAAATTTAAATATTAAATTATTATTTTTAATTATTTAAAGTAATAAATATAAAGCTATATAATATTAATTTATTACTTTTTTATTTTCTTTTTAATAATATAATTTATTTTTTATATAAAAAGTATTATTAAAAAATACTTATAATATTAAATTAGCTAAAAATAAGTTTAATACTCCTTAAATTATTAAATAAAATATAATTATATATAATTAGCTAATATTAAAAAAAAATAATAAAATTTATAAAAAAAAAAAAAAAAAATTAAAAAAAGTTATTTTAATAATATTACTTTAATTAAATAATAAAAAGTTTAATATTTATAAAAAGATAATTATATAATTAAGTATTTATATTATTATATATAATTTCTTTTATAATATATATAATAATAATAAAAAATTAAAAAATAAAATAAATAAAAATATATTAATATAATTAATTATATATATATTAATAATATTATAAAAAAATTTCCTTTAATATTATTATTATATTTTTTAAAAAAAATATATTTATAAAAAAAATATTAATAATAATAAAAAAAATATTAATAATAATAAAAAAAAGTATTAATAATAATTAAAAAAAAATATTAGTAATAATAAAGGAAAAAATAAAATATTTATAAATATAATTTATATTATTTTATTTTATTTATTTACTTTTATTTAAAATTTTAAAATATTAATTAATTATAATAAAAAGTAAAAAAATAATATAAAAAATAATAGTAAAAAAAATAATAATAAAAAATATAATAATTAAAAAAAAAGTTTTTAATATTTAATTAAAAAAAGTAATATATTATTTTTTATTATATTAAATTATTAGAATTTACTATATAAAGATTATATTAAAAATATAATAATAAATAAAAAATATAATTATTTTTAATATTTATATAAATTTAATTATATATTTTTAAAAATACTAACTTTACTTTAGTAAAAGTTATTAATATATTTTATAATAAATTTTTATATTTATTATAATATAATTATATATTTAATTATATTTTCCTTAGTTATTAATAACTATAGCCTTTTATATAAAAAATAAATTATATTATAAATAAAAATAATAAAAAAGTAATAAATTAATATTATATAATATTATATTTTTTAATAAATATATTAAATAATAATAATAATAATAATAATAATAAGTAAATAAATACTTAAATAAATTATTTAAATTTAGTAAATAAAGAAAAGGCTCTAAGGCCTTTTTAAATTAGTAAAATATATATATTTTAATATAACTTTCTAAAACTTTTTTAAATCCTATAATTAAATTAATTATTAAAATAATAAAAATAAAATAGTAAATATAAAATAATAATAATAAAATAAATACTTATAAGCTTATATTTTAATTTAAATTCCTTATTAAAAAAAATAAAGACTATTTTTAAATAGGAATTCTAATTATTTAAAGTCTAAATATTAAAGGTTATAGAAAAAATATTATAAAATTTTAAATTAGCTTTAATATATAAATTTAAATTTAATAAAGCTTTATTATAATTATTTTTTAATATTCTATAAATATTAGTTTAATTAATTATAATATAATTATTAATAAAATATTAGTTATTTAATTATAAATAATAAAATAAATAATAATAAAATATTAAAATAAATAATAATAAAATAATAAAATAAAATAAATAATAGTAAAATAATAAAATAAATAATAGTAAAATAATAAAATAAATAATAGTAAAATAATAAAATAAATAATTTACTTATTATAAAAAAATAAAAGGTTATTAAATAAATTTAAAGAAATAATATTTTTTTTAATATTATTTTTAATTAAAAAAACTAATATCTTATATAAAGCTTTATTTTTATTAAACTTATTATTAATAACCTTTAACTTTTTATTTTATATATTTAAATTAAATAAAAAGTTATAAATTAAAAGTATAATATTAGCTTTTATAAGTAAGTTATTAATAATAATTATAAAGGTCTAGTTATAAAAAGTTATTAAGTAAATTATTAAATATTAAAATTAATTAACTTAAATAGCTTTTAAGTTACTAAATATCTTAACTAATTATTATAATTATAATATTATTATTATAATTTATATATAATAAATTAATTATAATTATTTATAATTAAATTATTATATATATATTATAATAAAAATATTATTATTATAAAAAAACTAAAAGATATATTAAATTAATTAAAAATATAAAATAATAATTTACTTTTTTTTTTAATATTTTTTAAATTCTTTATTATAAACTATAAAAAAGTATTTTAATTAATAGTAATAAACTAAATTTAATAATTTAAAGCCTTTTAGTAATAAATAACTTTAAATTTATAATTAAAAATAATTAATAAAATAAATAATAAAATAATAACTAACTTTATATAATATATTTTTATTTTCTATTATTTATTTATTTTAATAAGTAATAATTTTTTTAGAAATAAGTTATTTTAAAAAATATAAATTTTTAAATTTTTATTTTCTTTTAATTTAAATTTAGGTTTATTATAAAAAAAATCGCTAGTTATACTAGCTTTATTATTTATAATTAGGGTTATAAAATTAGTTAATAGTTTTTAGTTTTTTTAATTACTAAACTAATTAGTTTAGTTTTACTTAGGTTATTAACTAAACTTATAAGTTTTTAATTAGTTAATTAACTAAACTAATTTTTTTAGTTATTAATTTTTTAGTAATTAAAAAAATTTAATAAATTAAATATTTTTATAAAACATTATATATATTATTTTTTATATAATATTTATATTATATATATAAAATACTATATAATAAAAAAAAGAAAATTAAATAATAATATTATATAATAAAGTTATAATTACTAGTTTCTTCTTAGTTACTAAAAACTAATGCCTTTAGTTTAATTTTAGTTAATAGTTTTAATTAACTAAACTAATTAATTTAGTAACTAATACCTTAAGTTTAGTTTTACTTAGGGTACTAACTAAACTTTTAGTTACTAATTTACAGCCCTGTTTATAATAAAGGAATTTAAATATAAAAAAAAATAAAAATTAAGGCTATTATAAATAAGTAGTAGTTTAGAATTTAAATTAGTAGCTTTATAAGCTTTTTCTTTAAAATCATTAATTTCTTTATATTTATAATTAGAATTTATTATAATATAATAAAAAACTATTATTATAATAAATAAAAATTAAAAAAACATAAAGGGAAAAGGCTAATTATATAGGTAATTTAATTTTATAATAATTAATAATAAATTATATAATAAAAATAAATTAAACTATAAGGTATATAATAAAAATAAATCAAACTATAAGGTATATAATAAAAATCAAGTTTACTAAATTTATTAATAGTTATTTATTATTTATTACTAAATTTATTATTTAATTTTACTATTTTATTTTATTTAAATATATTAATTAAAATATAAAAATAAATTATTTATGCTATATAATTTATAAAACTATTTTTATTTTCTTTATATAAGCTATAATAAAGCTATAATTTAAATAATAAAATTTTAAGTATTATTTAAACTTAAAATAATACTTTTATATAAATTTATATAAATTAAAATTTAGTATTAAAATATTTCCTTTATTATAGCTTATATAATAATAATAAAAATAGTATTATAAAATATAAATAATAAATATTATAATATTATAGTAAATATAGAATAAATATTAAAATTAAACCTTATATAATTTATTATATAATAAAAATATAATAAATTATAAAAATATAAAGTTATATATAATAAAAATAAATTATATAATTTATTATATAATTTATTAGATAATTTATTTTTATTATATAATTTATAGTCTGATTTATTTTTATTATATAATCTATTATTAATTATTATAAAATTAAATTATCTATATAATTAGCTTTTTTCTTTTATATTTTTTTTATTTCTATTTATTATAATAATATTTTTTATTATAATAACACTTCCTTATTATAATAATACTTTTTATTATAATAATACTTCCTTATTATTATAACACTTCCTTATTTTATTATAATAGATTCTAATTATAAATATAAAGAAATTAATAATTTTAAAGAAGAAGCTTATAAAGCTACTGATTTAAATACTAAACTACTACTTATTTATAATAACTTTAATTCTTCTGATTCTTTTTTATATTTAAATTCCTCTATTATAGATAATAAAGTTAATATATTTAGTAATTTTATTTATAATAAACCTGAATTTAAATTAAAAGAAAATAAGGATTTAAAAATTTATATTTTTTTAAAATAACCTATTTATAAAGGAATTATTACTTATTAAAATAAGTAAATAATAAAGTCCCCAATAGGCACATGGGATTCTGTGTATTTATTTTATACAGGATCCTATGTAATTAAGTTAGTAATACAGGGCTACTGCTATAATATATAGTATAATATAGTATAATATACTATACTTTAGTATATAAAAGTACTTCTATAGAGGTACTTCTACTACTTTATTTTATATTATAAATAGCTTTAATTTATATATAATAAATTTACTTTTTTTTTTTTTAATAATCTCTTTTTTTAATATTTTCTTTTTTCTCTAGTGCCTAAATTAATATAACTTTATTATTTATTATAGTTTTTCTTTAGTATTTTCCCCTTTTTTTAATACTAAAAGTTTAAAATAAAAAGTTTATTTACTTTTAGTAAGTAGTTTTTATTTAATACTTTTACTTTTCTTTAATACCTTCCCCTTCTTTTAATACTATTTTTAAAAGTTTAAAATAATAAACTTATTTACTTTTAATAAGTAGTTTTTATTTAATTTAAAGTTAATAATAATATTATTATTTTAACTAACTTTTACTTTTTAAGAGTTTATATTCTTTAGTACCCTCCTTTTTTAGTTTATTTTATTTTTTATATACTTTAACTTATTTTTTAATTTTTAATTCCTTTTTCTTAAGTTCTTTTCCCTTTATAATAGTAGTATTATAAAGGTAATATCTTAAACTAGCTACTTTATAAAGGTAATAAATTAAGTAGGTTAGGTATATATAAAGTTTATAATTAGTAGATTAATAAAAGCTAGTTTTTATTACTTAGGAGTTTTTTTTTTTAGTACTTTTACTTTTTTAAAAATTTCTTTTTTTTTAAGTTTTTTTCCTTTTATAATAGTAGTGTTATAAAGGTAATATTTTAAACTAGCTGCTTTATAAAGGTAATAAATTCTCTTCCTTTTTTATAAAGGTAATAAATTCTTTTCCCTTTATAATAGTTATTATAAAAGTAATATTTTAAATTGGCTGTTTTATTTAAACTAGCTGCTTTATTTTTAAGTTCTTTTCCCTTTATAATAATAGTATTATAAAGGTAATATCTTAAACTAGCTGCTTTATTTAAACTAGCTACTTTATTTTTAAATTCTTTTTCTTTTATAATAATAGTATTATAAAGGTAATATTTTAAATAGCTACTTTATAAAAGTAATAAATTAAGTAAGTTAGGTATATATAAAGTCTATAGCTAGTAGATTAATAAATAGTACTGCTATAGCAGCTAGCTTTTATTTCTTAGGAGTTTATATTTTCGTAAGTATTTTCCTAATCTTTAGTACTAGAGCTAAAGTAGTTATAATTAATAATAATTTATAATTATTAATAATAGTTAATAGTAATTAATAATAATAGTAATAGCTAGTAGTAGTAGTAATAATTAATAATAGTAGTAATAGTTAATAATAATTAATTTATAATATTATTAATTATTTTAGTAATAAAAATAAAGTTTAAGTATATTAATAATTAAGATTAATTATATTTTATATTAAAGAGGGTTTATAATATACTGCAGCTTAAAAGTAAATTATTAATTATAAGTATAAAGGATAATTAATAGCTTTTTAATAAAATAAGGCTTTATTTTTACTATTAAGATTATTACTTATACCTTATAGCTTATAAATAAGGCTAAATAAAGCTTTAGAAATCTTTTATAATTTATAAATAAAGTTTTTCTTTTACTTTATTTTATAATTTATAAATAAAACTTTTATTTTTATAGTTTATAGGTAAAGCTAAATAAAACTATAGAAATCTTTTTACAGCTTATAGGTAAGGCTTTAAAAATCTTTTTATAGTTTATAAATAATAAAGCTTTAGAATCTTTTTACAGCTTATAAATAATAAGGCTTTAGAAATCTTATAGCTTATAGATAAGGCTTAAGTATTTAAAAGTTAAAAGGTTAAAAGGTTAGAAAGTTAGAAAGTTAAAAAGTTAAAGAAAATAAAAATAAAAAAAGAAAAAAAAAGTTAAAAAAAGGTAGTTTATATGAAAATATTTTAACTAGTAGGAGTATATATATATTTAAAAGTTTAGGATTTTCTTTTTCTATTCCTTTAAAAAACTATAATAAAGTATTTAAAGTTACTAAGTAGTAGCTAAAGGTTATAAAATATATATATATATTTTTTATATTATTTCCTTATATTAATTTATTTATATATAAGTTTTATTTATATAGCTTTTATTTTTAGTAAACCTCCTCCTTATATTAGGCTTAAATATATATTATACCTTACTTTTTATATTTTACTAAATTTTTTAACTACTTTACTATATTTACTTTTACTTATTTATTTTTTTTATTTAATTAATTTATATATATTATTATCTCCTCCTTTATTTAATCTTTTCCTAAGCCTAAAGTTATATAATACTAGCCTATTTACTTATAATTTAAATATTAATTATATATTTTTTTTAAATATTATATTAGTAATCTTATAGTTTTATAATATACTTAGTTAGTTTAATACTTTTAATAAATTAATTATTATATTAATTCTACTTTAAAATTATATATTATTTATATATAGCTTTAAAAATATTATACTATAGTTTTTATACTTAATTTATAATTAATAAAATTAATAGCTTAATTTACTTAGTTAATATTATTTCTATTAATAGAATTAATAGCTTAATTTATTATATAAGCTTTAATAATATTATTATTTATATTAATAATATTTATATTAAATTTAAAAGCTTATTATATTTTTATAAATATAATAATAATACTCTAGTATACTTAGATTAGTAGTATTAATTATATATAAATAGTGTTTTTTATTTTTTATTATATTTAAATTTACTTAGCTTTTATTAAGTACTTAATTAAGGGATTTTACTATTTTTTAATAGCCTTAATTTTTTAAATATAATAGGCTTAACTAAATATACTATTAGTATTTTAAAATAGTGTAAATATTAATATAAATAAAAGTATAATAGTATAAGAATTATATTTTACTATTATAAAGTTTATAGTTAATAAATATAAGGTAAATTATATAACTTTATAAATACTTTAGTATATTTAATTAAAGATAATAATTTTTTTAAAAGCTTTTATTACTTTTTAACTTTATATAATACTTTATATAAAACCTAGTTATAAATAGCTAAGTATAAACTTTTTAATAATTTAATTAATTTTTAAATTTACTATTTATTTTAATTTACTTATAATTTTAATAATTAATTATTTAATATTTATTTTATTATTCTTTAAGCTTTAAAAAAATCTTTATTAAATCTCTTAAGATAAGACTTTAATAGTAAATAAATACCTTTAACTTAAAATATAGCTATATTACTAAAATATATATATTAATTAACCTATACCTTAATAAACTTTTTTTTATATAGCTAAAGTTATATTAATTTAATATAAGTAACTTACGCTATATAATTAAAAATAAACTACTGCTTAAATTTAAAGACTTATTTATTAAAGTCTTCTTTAGTTAAAAAGTTAATAATAAAATACTAAAATTAATTAAAAATGTACTAGTTTTAAAATCCTATTACTTAAGATTCTATTACTTATAATATTATAATATTTTATAATATAAAAGTAATTAAATTATTTTATAATTTAAAAGTTAGTTTATAATATAATAAAACTATTATATTAATATACTAAATATAAAGCAATAATTATATTAATAAAAATACTATTTTAACTATATTTATATAAGTAATATAATAGTTAATTAATATTATAAATAAATATTTAATTTAAAAAGAATTATAAATAAACTATAGTTAATTTAATACTTAAATATAATTATTTTTTTTTTATTATTTAAAAATATAAATATAATATAAAAAAACTAATTATAAATATTAATATTAACTATATTAAAAAGTAGTATATAATATTTATTAATTTTATAAATATAATTTAATAATAATAAATTTAAATATATTTAAAAATAGTTTAATAACTTAAGATAAGTAAAAAAAATAATAGTAATTTAGCTATTATTATTATTAAATTATATTTAACTTTAGAAATTTTTAGTATTTATTTAATTAATAAAAGTATATATTATACTTTACCTTTTATAATTATTTTATTTTATATATATAGCTTAATTATATATATTTTACTATATTAGTAAGTTTTTATTATTATATTAATATATAAAAGTTTAGATTTTTTTTAAAAAAATACTAGTTTTAATTAACTTTTTAAAATTTAAATCTTTACTTTTCTTAAGCTTATAATAAATTAAATAAATAAATAAATATAAACTTAGTAAATAATTATATATTCTATAAAGTAGATTTAGGTAATATTATATAATTTAAGTTATATAATTAAAAGATTTATATATATTAATTAAAAATAAATAATTAATTAAATATATTATAATTTTTTAATTATATTTATTAAATAAATCTAAAGCTTATTAATATTAATTATAAGTAAATATAATAATATATTTTTTACTTTTTTCTTTTATTAATCTACTTATTCTAAATATATAGCCTTAAGGTTTTACCTAAGTATTAATAAACTTATATAATTCTTTACGTAAGTTATATTACTTCTTTAAAAAAAGATAATTATTAAGAAATTTCTTAGTTATAATAATAAAAGTATACTTTATAAATACTTTATAATAATACTTATACTTTATACTTAAAAAAAAATATAATTTTTTATATTTATTATTTTATATTTTTACTACTATTTTTTACTAACTAAGGCTATAATACCGCCTACCTATATTAAAACTTCCCTTTATTTTACTACTACCTTACTTTATATATATATTCTTTTAGTTATTAAATTCACTACTATTTCTTACTAATTTATCTTTTATTTTATAATTATTATTAGTTTTATAATTATCATTAGTTTTATAATTATTATTAATCTTATAATTATTATTAGTTTTACAATTATTATTAATCTTATAATTATTATTAGTTTTATAATTATTATTAGTCTTATTACTATACTAACTAAGTTTTTTAAAATATATAAATATAAATTTAAAAATAACCTAGCTATTATATATAAAAAAGCTAAAATAAATTTACTTAATATTATACTAAAGTACTATAGTTACTTTTTATAAATAATACCTATATTTTTATTTTTAATATTAATAATTCCTAAGCTATTAAAAAATATAAAAAACTAAAAAAGTATAAAACTAAGGCTTTTAAAGATTAAAAAGTAAAGTAAATTAAATATTTATACTACTTATTACTAACTTTTAAATATTAAATATTCCCTAAGGTTAAAAATAATAATAAAAAAAAAAACTTAAAAAATTTTAATAAATATTAAAAAAAAAAGGTAATATTTTAAAATTTAATACTTAATAATAATTTAATAAATATAGTAAAAGATATAATAATAATTACTAATATTATTTTATTAATATATTTTACTAGGCTATAGGGGGATAGTTTAACCTTAGGGTAAACTAAAATAAAAGTAATATAGTAAAAGACTTAAAAGATTAATAAAAAGCAGTAGCTGCTTAAGCAGCAGCCTTATAAACAGTAGAATAAAAAGACTAATAAAAAACAGCAGCTACTTAAGCAGCAGCTACTTAAGTAGTAAAAGTAGTAGTATAAATAGTAAAAGTAATAGTCTACTTTTATAGTTAAATAATAGAAATTTATAAATTTAGCCCTTAATTATTTTTTACTAGTTATAAAGTAAAAAAAATAGTAAAGGGATTAAGAAATAAGTATTAATTATTTAAATAATATACCCGTTAACCTAGTAGGGCTAGAGGTAGTAGATAGTCTTTAAATATAATTAATTAATATATTATATTGTAATTTACTTATTTTTTAATATAATTATTAATTTAATAAAATTAAAAATAGTAGTATAATTTAAGAAGGTAATATAATATAACTAAGATTATAAGTATAATTATTATCCTAGTAAAGTTAAGTATAATAGTAAAGTTTTTAATTATTTATAAATTAATCCCTTAAAGTTATAGAATAATAAATAACTATTATAACCTAACTTTAATTATAAAGCCTTTATCTCTTCTATCTACTTTATAAATTTTTTTAAATATAATTATATAAGTAATAATAAAGGATTTAAATACTTTTAAATTTAGGTAAGTAAAAAAAATAAAAAATTTAGCTTTTTTTAATATAGGTAGGAAAATAAAGGATTTAGTTTTTTTTAATATAATAAAAAGCTTTAGCTTTTTTTAATTTAAGTAGAAAAATAAGGAATTTAGCTTTTTCTAAAGTTAAAAAGATAGGGAAAAGGGGGGGTAATATAAAATAATAAATATAATAAAATAACTAAAGTAATAATAGCAGTAATATTATTTCTTTTTTTAATACTAGCGCTTATTTTAATAATAATAATAATAATATTAATACTTTAGCTTTATTTTTTATATTATTTCTTAAGTATTAAAAAAAGTAAATATTATTTTCTAAGCTTTATAAACCTTTATAAAGTTAATTTTATTACTATTATTATTATTATTATTATTATTATTATTATTATTATTACTACTATTACTATTACTATTATTATTATTATTAATATTATCTTTATCTTTATCTTTATTTTTATTTTTATTATTTAATATATTCTCTAGCACTTTATTATTATTATCTAGTATATTTATTAAAAAATATAGTACTATATAATATTAATCTATTACTTTTTTATTATTTTTATCTATAATATAACTTTTTTTTTATATAAAAGGCTATAGTTATTAATAGCTAAAGAAGTTATAGTTAGATATATAATTATATTATAATAAATTAATATAAAAGCTTATTATAAAATATACTTATAACTTTTACTAAAGTAAAGTTAATATTCTTAAAAATACATAGTTAAATTTACATAAATATTAAAAATAATTACTTTCTTATTTACTATTATACTTTTAATATAACCCTTATATAGTAAATTTTACTAATTTAGTATAGCAGTAGAAGATAATATATTACCTTTTTTAGCTAAATATTAAAATAAAGCTTTTCCTTTAGCTATTATATTTTTTACTATTAATTTTTTTACTGCTAATTTTTTTACTATTATTTTTTATATTATCCTTTTTACATTTTACTATAGTTAATTAATATTTTAAAATATTATAAAAAAGTAAATAAATAAAATAAAATAATATAAACTATGCCTATAGGTGCTTTACCTTTTCCTTTACTATTACTAACGCTTTTTTTTATAAATATATTTTTTTAAAAGGTATAATAATAATAATAATAATAATAATAATATTAAAAAGAGAAAAAGAAAAAAGAAGAAATTTATAATATTAATGATATATATATATAATTAACTATACTAATATACCTTTATTTTCCTTATTTACTCTATTTCTTAATTTATTTTTTTTATTACTATATATATTATAATAGAAATTATATATAATAGTATAAATATTTAACTATATACCTACCTTTTATAAATACTAAGCTTTTTATTATTTAATTAAAGTAATGCTATTAAAATACTTCCTTTAATCTTTTAGCTTTTTTTCCCTTACCTTTCATAAGCTTTATTATTCCTTTTTTTTTTTTTTAATATTAACTAAATATTTATAATTATATTTAATCTAATAGTTTAAGGGGTTAATAGCCCTTAGCTACTAAGTTAAATATATATATATTTACTTTTTATATATAAGACTTTAGATAAAAAAGCTAGGTTATTAATATTATAATATATTAAAATACTTAACTTTTATAATTCCTACCTTTATTTAGTAGTATTATAATTAAAAAAAAAATACTTTATATTTTTTTTATATTTTAATAACTTAGTAAAGTTAGTTAAGTAACTAAAGTTAAAGGACTTAGTCTATAGTCTTAAGTAGTTAAAGTATAAAGTTTTACTATTTTATAATTTTAATTATTTTTTTTATATATTAAATTATATTATAATTAATATATATTTTAAATATAATATATTAATAAATAACTAGGCTTACGTTATAATAGCGTTTATTCATATAGTAATATTTTCTCTTTTATAAATTTAATAAATCTATTTAATTTATTACCAGGCCCTATTTTATTATAGCTGTATAATTACCTTTAAAGCCTTATGTTTAATTTTTATAAAGTACCTTTTTTAACCTTTTTTATATACCTAATTAATTAAATTAATAATCTGCGAAATATTAATTTAAAGCTATTATAAAATATACTATAATAGCAGCCCTGTATTATTAACTTAATTATATAGGATCCTGTGTAAAATAAACGTATGGGATCCCGTGCGCCTACTGGGCACTAAATAATAGGAAATAAAAATATATTATATAAGGTTAGTTATTACTTTATTATTACTTTATTATCTATTTTATTAATTATTTTTCGTTATAAATTTAAAGTTATTTATTAACTAAAAGGCTTTAATTATTAAATCTAGCCTATTACTATTAATTAAAGTACCTTTTTATAGCTTATAATAAGGAATTTAAAAAAAATTAAAAAAAAAAAGTAAATTATTATTTTATATTTTTAATTAATTTAATTAATTTAATTAATTTTGTATTTTTTTTATAATTATAATATTTTTATTATAATATAAATATAATAATTTAATTATAAATAATTATAATTAATTTATTATATATAAGTTATAATAATTAATATTATAATTATTAAATACTAATTAGGATATTTAGTAACTTAAAGCTATTTAGGTTAATTAATTTTATTATTTAATAATTTACTTAACCTTTTATAACTGGCTAATATAATTTAATTATTAACAACTTACTTTATTTAGAATCTAATATTATTCCTTTAACACACGACTCTTTATTTAATTTAACTATATAAAATAAAAGTTAAAGGGGCGCCTAATAGGTATACAGGGCCCCGTGGATTTAGTTTTATAAGGCCCTGTAGAAATTATATAAGTACTATAGTATAGTGTAATATAACGTAGTATACTTTTAATATTATTAAAGGTATTATAATAATAGTTTAAAAAGCTTAAAAAAAAATATTTTATATAAATTAAATAGCTAACTTTAAAAACCTTTTTATTTAGATATTTATAATAAGTAGTAAATTTATTAAAGTAGTAAAATTAAAAATATTATTATATATAAAAGTATTTTATAATATAATATAATATAAAAGCTTAGTTTTTTTTTATATAAAAAAAATAATAAAAAAATAGTAAATAATAAAAAAAATACTTTAACTACTTAGTATTATAAGCTAGATCTTTATATTAACCTTTATTACCTAAATTTAATAATACTTTAATAATACTAAGTTATTAAAATAAAAAAGAAGTTAAGTATTTTATAAAGGTATAGTATTAATACCTTTACTATTTAATTAAATATTTTATATATAGTAGTAGTATATATATATTTAGCTTTATAGTTTTAAGCTACTATTTTATAATTACTAGGCTAAATATAATATTTAATATTAAGCTTTTATTAAAGGGGAAAGAGATAATAAAGGCTATAAAGTATTATTTTAAAAAGGAGAAAGCAGTAGAAGGTTATATAAATTAAAGCTATTTATAACAGAAGCAGTAGAAGTAGTAGGGGCAGCGGAAGTAGTAGAAGCAGTAGAAGCAGTAGAAGGTTATGTAAATTAAAGCTATTTACAGCAGAAGTAGCAGAAGTAGCAGAAGTAGTAAAAGCAGTAGAAGTAGTAGAAGTAGTATGATAATGATGATGATAATTATATTTACCGTCCGTAGTAGGGATAGGCCCTGGCCTGGGTAGGTATTAGATATACTAGGCTAGCTACTTTAAAGTACTATGGGAGCCGGTAGGGTTTATCCTTAATTATATATTCTTATCCTAAAGAAGCGCGCGCGTGTATATATATATAAGACCTCCTTACTGTTTTTCCGTTTCCTAGTCTTTATTTAGTAATTTAGATTTTTATTATTAATTTCTCTATTACTTTATAATATTAGTATTACTTTAGCTTAGTTATTAAAACTAAAGCTGCTTTTTTTATAAAGCCTGTTTATTTATTTTATTTAATCTAAGGTCTTTTAGTATTACTTTATTTTATAACCTAAGGGCAGAGCTTTTTAAACTTACTATCTTTAGCTAACTTAATAAAATTAAAGAAGTTTTTACCTTTAATATATATAATAATTTATATAGGTTTTAAAGTTAATTAAAATTTTATATACTATTATATATATTAATAATAGAAAATATAGTTAAGGTATTTTTTTCTTTTATATTTATAATAATTTTTTATATTTATATAGTTAAACTATATATAATAAACTATAAAGTCTTTATATTTAGTTTTTATTATAAAAAGTTTATATAGTTTTTTATATAATAATTTTAATTCTTTAGGGTACTTTTAGTATATTTTAAGTTAATAGCTGTAGTAGTTATTTAATATATTTTTATACTATTATAATTAAAAAGCTTTTACTTAAGCTTTTTTTATTATTTTTTTAATATATATAAAAGTAGGTAGTTTTTTAATATTTTTTTTTTATTTTATTTTAAATTTTACTAATTTATTTACTTTTTTATTCCCCTTTAACTTTATATATTTTAAAAATTATATAAGTATAATTTATTACTAGTTTATAAATTATTAAAATATTAAATAGTTATTTTATAATAAGTTAAGTAAGGTATTATATAGCTTTATAAAAATAAATATATTATTAATATATATATAAATTTTATCTTTTACTATTTTAATTAACTTATTTTATTTATATATTAAAGCAGCTTTAAGTACTTAAAGTACTTTTTAGATTTTATTATTAATTACTTTTACTTAATAAAGCCTTTTATACTTTTCTTTTATTATTTAGCTATTTTAGTATATTATATAACTATATTTAATATTATTTTAATTTTAAATTTATTTAAATATACTATTATATTTTTAAAAAGTAAGTACTTAAGTTATTTATTAAAAAATTTTATTACTTTTTTTTTATTAAATACTATAATAAGTTTTATATAGCTTTTTAGTAGTAGCTTAATTAATATTATCTTAGGTATACTTTTATATAATTACTATAGTCTTATATACTAATTTAAATAGTAAAAACTAGGGGTTTCCTAAAGTCTTTTTATAAAAGGGTATTTTAAGTTTAGTTATTTTAATTTAACTACTGTTAATAACTTAGTATTTTTAATTAATATTTCTGCTAGTAGGATCCTAGCTTTTTTATAAAAGATAAAAGTAGGGGTTATTTTTTATATTAAAAGGGCTGCTTTTATAATATTTTAGACTATTTAATTTAGTATTTTTATTATAGTTCTATAGCTTATTTTAGTAGATTTTTTTTTATTTTATATAGGTTTTTTTTTCTTAGGTATTAGATTTTAGCTTTATATAGGAGAAAAGGTAGTACTTTTACTGTAATAATAGTTTAGGCTACCTTAAGGTTTAGTTTTTTTTTTATATTATAAAAATTATATAAGTAATTAACTATTTATACTACTATAGTTTACTTTTTTTATATATATATATTAAATTATAGTTTTTTATTTAATTAAACTTTTAGCTATTTTATAGCTTTTTTTAATATTTTAGCTTTATTATTATAAAATATTAATAAAATTATTTATATAGTATTTTTATTTTTTAAAAAGTTTATAATCTTTATCTTCCTTAAATTAAATATAATTATATATTATAACTTTATTATAATTAAGTTATTAACTACTTATATAACTATAGTTATTATATTTTTAAATATTAGGTCTATAAGCAGGAGCTTAATATTATTTATATATTTATACCTATAGGTTAGTTATTTAGCTTTTATTAAAGGTTTAATATATAATAAAAATATAATTAGTAAAATAAGTAAGCTTTATAATAGCCTATATTTAAAAGATTATATATTTAAAGTATATTTATCTAACGTAATATAAACTATATAGTCTATTATAAAGGAGGTTATTTATTTAATAATATTATTAAGCTAGCTTTACTATATTAATTATATTATTAATTTATTTTTAAAAATTATATTAAAGGCTTTTTAAATATTTATAATAATTAATATTACTATTAGGTTTTTAACTAATACTTACTTTATATTATATATAAAGGTATTAATAATATTTATAGTTAATTATTTTAGTAATATATTTACTTAATTTAGGTAAAAAACTTTTTTTAACATTATAATAAATATTATTTTTTTAGTAATAAGTTTTTTTAGTTTTTTTAATAAGTAAAATAGTAATAAGATTAATTTTTAAGACCTTATATTTATAAGATCTTTTTTTCCTAGTTTTAAGATTATAATTATTTTAGTAATTTTAAAAATTACTAAATAATATTTTTTATTTAGGTATATTTAGTATAGTTTTTAAATATATTAACCTAGTATTAGCTATATTAGTTATAATATTTTTATAATAATACTATTTTTTTTTAATATAGTATTACCTACTTTATATATATATTTAGTTACTTTTTTTATAATAATTAAATAATCTTTAGTAAGTTTTTACTTTTATAATATTTTATAATTATAATTTATAAGGATATTATTTAAGTTATTTATTTTTTTTAAATATGCTTTTTATATTATATAAGCCTTATCTTTAGTAGTATAATAAATTTTATTTTTAATTTACAGCGGTAGATATACTAGCTTATACTTAGGTTTATATTAATCTAGCTTTTAAAATATATTTATTAATTTTTATATCTCCTCCGCTAATATTTAAAAATATAGCCTTACTACTACTTTAACTACTTTATATAATTTTAGCTTAGCTTATTAAGCTTTATAATTATATTATATAAGTAGTTTTATTTATACTACTTAAAGTTCTTTATATAGTTTACTATATTCTTTATTCTACTATAGTTTAACTTAATATTTACTATTTTTTTAATATTTAGTTATTTTAATACTATTTTTAATTATATTCTTAATTTACTATACTAAGGTATTTATATTTTTTATAATATATAATTTATATTAAAAGTATATATATAATTATATTAATAATCTTAGTAAAGTATTTTTTTTTTATTTATTAATAATTATATATTTATTTTTACTAAATTACTTTAATAATTTTAATATTATTTTTATTAATATAATAAAGTAATTACTTTTAATAGCTAAATAATCTTTAACTATAGTTATAGCTTTAAATATATTAGTAAATATTAAGTCTAGGATGTTTTTAGCTTAATATATTAAGGTATTTTATTTATTAAATAGGTAAAGCCTATTTTCCTTAGCTTATTTAAATAATTATAGTTTTTATAAACTTTATAATTTACTTATTTACTAACTATAGTTAGTAATATTAAAATCTCCTTTAATAATTATTTATTTAATAAGCGTTTACTATTAGATTTATAATATTAGTCTTTACTTTTTAAATACCTAGTATATATTAATTATATTTATAATATTATTTATTTTAATTCTAAGTATATTTTATTATTAAAGAAGTTTATTTAGTAATATAATTATTTTTTTTAAAATTAATACCTTTAGTTTATTATTTTAGCTTATTTATATTTATATTAATAAATAGGTAGTATATTCTAGCTAGTAGACTATTATACTTTTACCTTTTTTAGTAAAAGTATATAATTTTTATATAAGTATAATATTATAATTATATATACTAGCTAATTATAAAGCTATATAATAATATTTATTATATTTTTTAATATTTACTTAAAAAAACTTAATAATTTTTAATTTCTTAAAGATTATTAAATAAAGCTATTATAATTTATTTTTTTTAAAAGTAAGGGGGAGGCTGCTTTAATTAATAAGGGGAGATTAAGCTAAGGGATTTATAGATAAAGGGGGGTAAGGTAAGAGAAGAAAAAATAGTTTTTTTTCTTCTTTCTTTTATATCTCCCTATCCTTTAAGTTTTTTAAGTTTATTATAATATCCTTTTTTAATTATTTTATTTATTTTTCCTTATATAATATTAAAATAAAAGTATTACTTTAAAAAAGTACTTTAGTAAAAATATAAACTATTTTATCTAAAGCTAATTTTATTATATTTAAAGTAGGGTTTAGGTATTTTAACTTATAAAGCTTTAAACCTATTATTTTAACTCCTTTTTATTCTTTTTTAATTAATTACCTTAATTATTTATTAACTTTCTTAAGTTTAGCTAGGTATTTACTATCTATAGACTTATATAATCTTAGGTAGTTTATATATTATTTATATTAATATACTTTAATATATATAACCTTATTATATTTATTATAGTATTATTTTTATATATATTTATATAAGTTATAATAATTTTAATAAATTTTATATTATTTTAGTACTAAATTTTTTACTAAAAGTAATATTAGTATAAAAATATTAAATAGTTTTTAAAACTTTTTTATTAACTATAGGAAAAAAATAAAAAAGCTATAATAAAAGTTATTATCCTTTTCTTTATTTTTCTTTATTAAGTATATATTAACTAATTCTAATAGTATTTAAGCATAAGCTTTATTTTTAATTACTTAAATAATATCTTTAATTTTATTTTTTTAATAAAAAATAAAATACCTTATATTATAAATTATATAAGTATACTATATAATAAATACTTTTAGGTTTATAACCCCTAGTACTTTAATAAGCTTATTTTATTTTTTAAGTATTTTTTATTAAATATTTTTATTAACTAGCTTAATAACTTATTTTAATTTAATTAAAACTACTATTAGTATATTAATAAGCATAATACTTAGTATTTTTATAATATAAATATAAAGGTTATAATTATTTACTTTCTCCTTACTATTAGCTAAAAAGTAAATAAAGATTTACTTATTTTTAATAATTTTATTTTTTTACTTACTTTACTTAGGCTTTTTAGCTATATAAAGGTTATTAACCTTATTATTACCTAATACTACTATTTATTTTTTAAATAGTTTAATTTTTACTACTTATATATAGGTTTTATTATTCTTACTTAGTTTTTTATTTCCTAGGTTATTATATTAATAATTAATAAAATAATTAATAAAATTCTTTATAAAGTTTAATTTATACCTATTTATAAATAAACTAATAGTTTTATTAAAGCTTTTATAAAAAGCTTTAAATACTTATTCTTTAGCTTAAAGTTTTTTTTATATATTACTAATAATATCCTTAGTAGCTGTTAATATAATAGCTGCTTAAGTAAAAAAGTCTAAGATATTTTAAGTAAGCTTTTCCTAAGTAGCTTAAGGACCTTTTTTACCTTTAGCATTAGTTTTACCTTTCTATTATAATATTAGTAATAAAATTATATTTTTACTAGTTTTTTTAATATTTAATAAAATAGTAAAGTAAGTTATTTTTAAAGTTATAACCTTTTTTAAAATTCTACTTTATCTACCTCTTTTTCTTTATATAGCTAATATAGCCTTAAGGGTGGAATATTATTTATAGTATATATTAGGGTTTTTACTATGTTTTACACTTATTTTTTAATAGAAGGTGTGAAAAAGTAAGATAAAAAGAGAAGGTTGTAGTAGAAGCAGTAGAAGTAGTAGAAGCAGTAGTATATTATATTATACTACGTAAGGAAAATATAACCTTACTTTATAATTATTATTTCTACTACCTTTAACTTTAAATTATAATTATATAAAAATAAAATAGCCTTAAATATTAATTTTAGTACTATTTTAACTATTAATTATTAATATAATTACTAATTTAATATTAAGTAGTAAATTTTTATATATAGTAAAATATTAAATAGTAAGTTTTATTTATTTATAGCTAAAGATTTTAATATTAAATTTATAAAATTAAAGGTTTAATATAATTATATAATAATTAAATAAAATTACTAAATTAGTTATAAAAGTAAAAAAGTAGTTATAAAAAAAATAAAATAATAATTATATATATACTACTTAAAAGAAAGTATATACTTAAGCTTAAAAGATTAAAGTTATTATTAAAATACTTTTTTAATATTTTTTATTATTTAGCTTTATATTTTCCTTTAATACTTTTTATTACTTAGCTTTATATTTATATAGTAATATATTTACTACTTTATAATATAATTAAAATATATAATTATATTATAAATAAGTATTTAAAGTATATTAAGTATTAAGTAAATATATATATTAAATTAAAATAAATAATACTAAGTTCCCTGCTTAGATTTTTTTTTTCTTTTTTTATATTATTATACTTATTACTACTATTATTATTTAAATTATTAATATTTTTATTATACCTCCTAAAGCTACTGCTTTTAAACTTAATAGTAAAAGTAAGCCTAAGGTTAAAATTAAGGCTAAAGCTTTTATTAATAGTATAGTTTATTTTCTTTTACTTTTTTTATTTTTATTTACTTTTTTTTATTAATTTATTTTTTAAAAAAGTTAAAAAATAAACTAGTATTATAAACTTTAAAATATAAGTTTATTATACTTACTTCTCCTTTTCTTTAATTAAAAGATCTACTATATAAAAGGTATATTTAAAGTATAATTATAAGTAGGATTATAAATTTTAATAAATATATAAATTTAAATAGTAGTAATAATACTAGTTTATATTAGTAATATATAAATAGTAGTTATAGTTATTTTCCTTAATATACTTACTTTTACTTTATTATTTTATTTTTAGTTAATTTTATATTATAGTTAATTTAAGCTAGTGCCTTTTATAAAAAAATAGCTTATACTTTTTAGGAAAAGGATAAAAAAGTAATTCTTTTTTTTTAATTTTTTATACTTTATATATATTAATAATAAAAAGTAGTAAACTAATATTATATAGCCTTATATTTATTACTTAATATAATTATAAATAATAATTTAGTACTTAAACCTGTAGAAAATAAAAAAAAGGAAAAGGATAATAATAATAATAATAAGATTATTATTTATAAAAAGCTTATAAAGCTTAAAAAACTATTTTTAAATATATCTTTAAATAATAATTTAAGAAAGGAGATATAATATTACTACTACTACTTTAGTTATTTTATTATATTTATATTTATTAATTATATTATATATTACCTCTCCTACCTTTTATTTATTTAAATTTAAAATAATCTAAATTTCTTCTCCTTTTTTTACTTATATTAAAAAAATCTAAATTCTTTTTCCTTCTTTTACTTATATTAGAAGAATTTAAATCTTTTATTTTTATTAGTTTAATTAAAAGAATTTAAATTTTTTATTTTCTTTACTTAAATTTAAAAGTATTTAAATCCTTTACTATTATTATTACCTATTTACAGGGTTGCCAATTAGTGACGATTCGTTTCGTTAATACCTTGAAGAAAATAAAACGAATTTTTTTTATTATTCGTTATTTATTATTCTTCAATTTTCTAAGCTAAAGAAAACAAAACAAAGGTATTCGTTATTAATAACAATTCGTTAACAAAGGTAACGAATTTACTAATAACTAGCTTAATAAAAATATTATATAAGTAAATTATATATTTTTATAAAGTTTAAAAGCAGGGCTATAATTTTATATTTTCTTTTATTTTATATTTATTTTATATAATTTATTATTTAATAAATAAATATCCTTTGTTATTTATTTTCGTTAATAAAAAATTCCTTTGTTTTGTTAGTACTCTGAAGAAAATGAATAACTATTAATGAATTTGGTAACCCTGCTTATTTACTTAAATTTAAAAGAATTTAGATAAAAAAGATAAAAGCTTTATAAAGTTAAATTATAATAATTATTTATTATTAATTATATTTATTTTTATATATCCTTAGGGGATTTATTTATAAATAATTAAAGACTTTACTATTATACTTAGCTTTACTAAAATAATAATTATATTTTTAGAATTAGCTATATTATAATTAAGATTTTCTTTAGCTATACTACTACCTTTAACTTTATTAAATTAATAACTATATTAGAAAATATAAATTATAATATATTAATTAATTATATTTAAAAACTATTTACTACCTTTAGCTTTATTAAATTAATAATTATATTATTTAAGTAATTAATATTTACTTTTTATTTTTTTTATAATTCCTTTATTTTATAATTAGCTTTAAATAATTAAGTTTATTATTTAAAAATATTTATAACTTAAGTATAAAATTATATTTTAACTTTTATATAAAAACTAAATTTTAAACCTTTAGGTTATATTTCTTTTATTACTTATATAGCTTTTATTTATATAGCTATTACTTTTTAATGCTTTTTTAAATTTACTATTATATTAACTTTTTTTTAATTTACTTTTTTTTAACTTTATTTTTTTTTAAAGGGCTTTATTAAGGCTGGAGTATATTTTTATAGTATTATTAATATTAAAGTATACTTTTATAATATTATTAAAGCTAAAGTATACTTTTATAGTTTAATAAGATATATTAGTAAAATAGTATTATTAATTATTATTATCTTTTTTATTATATTTATTAAATTATTATTAAATATTAAGCTTTAAAGTATTATTTTTTTTAAAAAAAATTTTATTATTATTTTTAGTTTTAAAGAATATTTAGTATTTAAAAGCTAGTAATAGACTGCGTAAATATTTTAATTAATTACTATTTTTAATATAATTTAATTTAATTTACTTTATTTTTTAATTTTTAAAAGTATTAGTTTTATATTTTTATAATTTTTTATATTTTTTTAATAGGTTAGGAATTATTAATATTAATAATATTATAGGTATTATTTAAATATATTTATAATAGCTTAGTATATCATTAAGGTAGTTTATTTTAGCTTTTTTATATATAATAACTAGGTTACTTTTAAATTTATATTTATATATATTAAACTTAGTTAGTATAGTAATAAAATTAGTAATAATTATAAAATTAGTAATAATTATAAAACTAGTAATAATTATAAAATTAGTAATAATTATAAGATTAGTAATAATTATAAGATTAGTAATAATTATAAAATAAAAGATAAGTTAATAAAAAATAATAGTAAATTTTTAATAAAGGTAGTAGTAGAATAAACGGGACTTTTAATTTTAGTAAGTAATACTTTATAAAAATAAGTAATAGTAAAAATAAAATACTTAGTAGATTAATTAAAATATATAAGTATATAGTAAGTATAAAAAGTTATATTTTTTTTTTTATAAAAAATAAGTATTTATTTTAAATATTTTATATAATATTATTATTATAATTAAAAAGTAGTATAAAGATTACTTTCCTTTAAAGTAGTAATATAATTTACTTAAGAAGTTATTTAGGTTTATTAATATTTAAGTAAAAGACTAAGGATATAAATTTAAGAAGCTTTTAAATACTTTAAAAAAATATATTTAAAAGACTTTTATATATAAAACTAGTTATTAATTTTTAATTAATATAAAGGAGTTTTTAAATTATATAGTTTAAAGTATATAATATTATTAAAAAATATATTTTTAAATATATAATTATATATTAAGTTTATATTTATTTACTTATTTAGTTTATTATAAACTTAAGGTAAAATAAAATTTAAATTTTAAAAAGCTAGTTAAAGTTAGTATAGTTTTTAAAAAAATTTAAATTTATTTATATAAAAATAAAAATAGTTTTATAATATAGTAAAATATTTATAACTAAAATATAGCTTTTAAATAAAAAATATATAAAAGATAAAGTTTAATTTATACTTTAGTTAATTAGCTAAAAAGTAAAGGATTTTAAAATTAAGTTTAAGTTAATAAAGATAATTATATAATTACTTTTTTTTATATATATTTAAAATTATTAAAATAGCTTTAAAAATATTTTAATTTACTATTATTAAATTATATTTATAAAATAAATAAATATTAAATACTTTTTTTTAATATAATTACTATTAATATTTATAAATAATTTTTTTATATTATATTTATATTTTTTAGTAAAAAGTTAAAAAAAAATTATTTTTAAATATTAAATTAGCTTTATTTAATTTATAAAGTTAATAATATAAGATATTTATTTATAATATTACTTAATTACTATATTATTTATATAAATATTATAAAAGTAGTATTTTTATTAATATAATTATTACTTTATATTTAGTATATTAATAAAGTAGTTTTATTTTATTATTAACTTATATTTATAAAATAAAAGTACTTAATTATTATTATGTTAGAAGTAATAAAAAAAATATTATTTTAAAAGTAAAATATATTTTATAATTTTTAGTTTTTTATTATTAGTTTTTTAATTAAAGAGGAATTTTAAAAGTAAGTTATAAAGTTTAAGTAGTAATATATTTAATATTATATATAAAAAGTTATTTATATTAAAATAACTTAGCTTTAGCTATATAAAAAAAAGTTTATTAAAGTTTAAGTTAATTAATATATATACTTTAGTAATATAATTATATTTTATATTAAAGGTATTTATTTACTAATTAAATTTTACTTTAGTAATTAGTTTATATTTAATTTTTTTAAAGTTTAGTAAGTTATAAAATAATTATTATATAATTAACTATTAAAAATATAAGTTAATTAAAGCTAGTAGTAAATTAAAATACTAATTAATTTTTTAAATAGCTTATATTTAGAAATATATAGTTGGGTTTTATATAAGGCGTTATATAAAATTAATATATAATAAAAATAAGGCCTTTTATAGTAAAAGGATTCTCTGCTTTTAATTACTTACATTAGGTTTTTTATATAATTTTATAATTTACTTTATATTTATTAATTATAAACTTTATAAAAGTAAAATTAAGTTTTTTTATTATTATACTTTTATATATAATAGTATTTTTAATAGCTTAAAAAGCTAATATATTTAATTAAGCCTAATTTAATTAAAGATCTACGAATACTAAAGAAATTTAATATTCCTTAGTTAAGTATTTGATAAAAGCTTAATAAGTTTAAATATATTAAAAAGTAAAAGAAAGTAATACTTTAATATAATAAATATTATTAATATAAATATATAAAAGTATTAAAATTATATTTATAAAAATATAAAAAGTATTTAAAGTTAATTATTATAATAATAAAACTTATAAAATTAGTTAAATCTGTAAAAATAATAAAATTTATAAAATTAGTTAAACCTATAAGACTAAAGGTAGTAGATTAAAAATAAAAGTTATTATATAATTTTCCTAAAGTTATATATTAGTAATATAAACTTTAAAATAAGTTTAATATAATAATTAACTTACTAAAAGTAATATAATAAATTAAAAATATTATAAAGTTATAGGTTTATTATTATAATATTTTAAAGTATTATATAATTAATATTTAAATTATAAATAAATAGGTAAATATTATATAAGTTTATATTAATAAAAAAAATAAACTAAGGAAAAGATTAGTATATATAAATTAGTTTTATAAAAAAGAAAAAAGAGTAAAATTATAGGTTATAAAATAGTTAGAAAATAATTTAATAAAAAGTTAAAGGTAAAGTATAATATAAATTTAAGAGTAAGTTAAGGAGTATAAGTATTATTAATAAAATTTATATATAAATAAGTTAATATAAGGAAATAAGAAATATATATTTTATATTTTTCTTACTTTAAAATATTAAAAAGTAATTATTATAATTTTAAATTAATTTAAATATATTATTTTAAATTTACTATAGGTATAGTTTTTTAAAAAGATAAAAAAAAGAAATTTTAAATAAAATACTTATATTATATTATATACTTACTAGTTAAAATATTTTCTTATAGATTACCTTTTTTTAGCTTTTTTTTTTATTTTTTTTTTTTTTATTTTTTTTAATTTTTAACTTTTAACTTTTTAACCTTTAATTACTAAATTCCTTAAGCTTTACCTAGCTTTATTTATAAGCTATAAGATTTTTAAGCTAAAGCCTTATTTATAAGCTATAGGATTTTAAAGCCTTACCTATAAGTTATAAAGCTAAGCTATAAAAAAGAAAGCCTTACCTATAAGCTGTAAAAAGATTCCTAAAGCTTTGCCTAGCTTTACTTTATAAGTTATAAAAAGGAAAGCCCTATAAGCTATAAAGAGAAAAGCCCTACAAGTTGTAAAATTCCTAAAGCTTTATTTATAAGTTATAAAATAAAGCCTTATTTTATAAGCTTTACTTATTTATAAGCTATAAGAGATTTCTAAAGCCTTATTTATAAATTATAAATATTAATTTTAATAATAAAATAAAGCTTTACTTTATTAAAAAACTATTAATTATTTTTTATATTTATAGTTAATAATTTACTTTTAAATTATAGTATATTATAAACCTTTTTTAATATAAGACGTAATTAATTTTAGTTATTAATATACTTAAACTTTATTTTTATTACTAAAATAGTAAAAATATTATAAACCTTTATAAAAGAAAATAGTTATTTATAAATAAATATTATTACTAGCTATTATTATAATTATTAATTATTATTATAATTACTAACTATTATTACTATTATTAACTATTACTATAACTACTAGCTATTATTAATTACTATTAATTATTATTATATTTTTAAATTTAAGGAGGAAAATATAAAAATATAAACTCTTAAAAAATAAAAATTAGCTATTATAGTAGTATTATTATTAACTCCTTAAAAAAAAAGGAAAAGTATTAAAGGATATAGATTTAAAGTTTATTTATTTTTATTAATCCGCTAGCTATAGACTTTATATATGCCTAGCCTACTTAATTTATTACTTTTATAAAGCGGCTAGTTTAAGATATTATTCTTTACAGCGGCTGGTTTAAGAATTACCTTTATAATACTACTACTGTAAAGGGAAAAGAACTTAAGAAAGAGGAACTCTTAAAAAGGTAAGGGTACTAGAGGAAGTACTTAGTTTACTTAGTTTATTACCTTTATAAAGTAGCTGGTTTAAGATATTACCTTTTACAGCAGGTTTAAAATATTATTTTTATAATACTACTACTATAAAAGAAAAAAAACTTAAAAAAAAAAACTTTTAAAAAAGTAAAGGCACTAGAGGAAGTACTTAATTTATTACTTTTATAGAACAGCTAGGTTAAAATATTACTTTTATAATATTACTATTATAAAGGGAAAAGAACTTAAAAAAAAAAACTTTTAAAAAAAAAATAATATTAAAGGAAAAAAAAAAGTATTAAAAAAAAAGGACTTTTAAATAATAAAAGCTAGCTTTTATTAATTCGCTAACTATAAACTTTATACTTAGCTTACTTAATTTATTACTTTTATAAAGCAGTTATTTAAAATATTACTTTTATAATATTATTATTATAAAAAGAAGAAAACTTAAAAATATAAAGTAATTAATTTAAAATATTACCTTTATAATATAAAAAAGAAAAAGGATTTATTACCTTTATAAAGTAGCTATTTAAAATATTACTTTTATATAAGGTTGCCAATTAGTAATAATTTATTTTATTAGTACCTTAAAAAAAACAAAATAAATTTTTTTTATTATTTATTATTTATTATTCTTTACTTTTATAAGCTAAAGAAAATAAAATAAAGGCATTCATTATTAATAATAATTCGTTAATAAAGGTAATAAATTTACTAATAGCTAGCTTAATAAAAATATTATATAAGTAAATTATATATTTTTAAAAAGCTAGAAAACAGGGCTATAAGCCTGTATTTTTTTTTTTTTTTTACCTATTTTATTTAATTTACTATTAAATAAATAAAATTCCTTTATTATTTATTTTTATTAATGAAAAATTCCTTTGTTTCATTAGTACCCTAAAGAAAACAAACGAAATTCATTATTCATTAATTAATAATAAATAACTACTAATGAATTTAGTAACCCTAGTTATTATATAAAATTTTATTTTATATAATATTATATTAATATTATTTTTATAATTAAGGGTAAAATAAAATAATTTTATAGTCTTAACTAAAGAAATTTATATAATAATTAAAAAAAAGAATTTTATATTTATAAATTTACTTTTTATAATATAAAATAAAAGATTATATAAAATTATAATATTATTAGTTTATTTTTCTATATATAAAGATAATTTCTATTATAATATAAAGTAAATATATATATATAATTTTAATAAAACTAACTTTATAATAGGCTATTTTTTTACTAAAATACTTTTTTAAACTTTTATTATAATTAATAATTTAGTCCTAACTAATTTTTTATAATATTATATTTATTATTATTATTTAAGTAATTTTAGCTAAAAGTAAAGTAATTTCTTTTTTTATTATTTTTCCTAAGGTTTAATTATTAATAAAGTAATTTAAAAATAACCTTATGAATAATATTATACTTACTATAAGTTTAAAAAGTTATATTACTAATACAATAGCCTTAAAATAGCTTTAATACTTTAAAAAATATATATAATTAATAAATATAAAAAAAAATATAATTTTTTTAAATAAATAATTATAAAAATTATTTTATAAGTAAATTTATTTATTTCTTAAAATAATATAATATTAAACTTTTTCTTTTACTTTTATATTTTATATATTATCTTTAATTCTTTAATATTAGTATTTTTAATTTTATAAATATTAATATTAAAAAATCTTATATTATAAAATTATTAATAGTTTAATTAACTTTAGTAAAATTAATCTTTTATATTATTTATAAAAAAATATATTTAAATATTTAAATAATATATAATTTTTACTATTTAAAAATAAACTAAGTTTTTTTTATATAATTTTTTTATTATTTTTATTTAATTTTAAAATATTTTATTTTTATTAATTAAAAAAATAAATAAAAGTAAAATTATTAACTATATTATCTTTAATAATAGCTTAAGGTTATTATAGTTATTATTATTAAAAAACCTTTTGTTTTATTTAAAAAGTAAAAAGAATAATATTAAAAATACTAATATAATTATAATTTAAGTAATAATTAGCCTTAATATTATACTTTTATATTTAAATAATAAATGACTATTATAATTATATTTAATATTATCTTAAGGCCTTTATTATTCTAAAGGTATTACTAATATTAATATTATATATATATATATATATTTTTTTTTAAAAAAAAAACCTTATATATACTTACTTTAAATAATATTATAGTAATATTTAAAATAAAGCTTCTAAAGGCTAAAAGTATTTAAAAAAATTAAGTTTTTTTTAAAAATATTAATTATAATAAAATATAGCTTAATAAGCATTAATAAAATAAAAATCTAACTAATTAAAAATATTTATAATAAATAAATAATATAAGAAAAAAAAGTAATATAAATATATAATATAAAATTCTTTTTTAATTATTAACTAAAGAAAGTTAAAGTTATTATTTAAGTAAATAATATAGTCTTATACCTTAATAATAATATTTTCTTTTACTTATATAATTTACTAATATTAAATAAGTAATTTAAAAAAAATTATTATACTTTATTAAATAATTATAAGTAAATTTATAATTACTATTATTTTTATTATAAGTTTTATTTTAAAGCTATTTTTATAATAACTAAAAGCTATTAGTTTTATAACCTTAGTTAATAAACTATAATATAAAAACTATTAAAAAAACTATTAATTATATAATATTAAAAATTAAATAATAAGTTATTAATTATAAAAGTTATTTTTTAAAGTTAATAATATTAATAAACTTACCTAAACTTAGAGTATAATATTATATTTTTTTTATTATATTAACTATACCTTATTTATAATTATATTAAGTTATTATAAAATTAATCTAAAATAAAGTTCTTTTATTTATATAATAATAATACTTTAATTTATATACTTTTTTTTTCTTTTATAAATTAATAAACCTTTTACTAATTACTAACCCCCCTAATATAGTAAAGTTAAGGGTCCCTAATAAATATATAGGATCCTATGCGTTTATTTTACATAGGATCTTATATAATTAAGTTAGTAATATAAGGCTACTATTTACTAATTTTACTTATATAAATAGCTTTATTTTATACTTTTGTAAAAGTATCTACTGCTTTATTTTATATTATAAATAACTTTAATTTATATACCTTCTATTACTTTTTTTATAACTTTTATTATTTTTTCCCTCTTTAATAAAAGCTTAATATTAAATATTATATTTAACTTAATAATTATAAAAGTAATAGTCTTTAATTATAAAGCTAAATTATATATAATTATTATTATTTATATATAAAATATTTAGTAAAATAATAAAAGTATTAATATTATATTTTTATAAAATATTAACTTTTTTTTATTTTAATAATTTAGTATTAGTAAAGTATTATTAAATTTAAGTAACTAAGGTTAATATATAAATTTAATTTATAATACTAAATAATTAAGATAATCTTTGTTTTTTTATTATTTTATTATTTTAGGCTTTTATATTATAATATATTATAAAATACTTTTATATATAATAATATCCTTACTTTTACTATTTTAATAAATTTACTTTATTTATTATAAATATTTAAATAAAAAAGCTTTTAAAGTTAGTTATTTAATTTATATAAAATATACTTTTTTTAATTATTTTATATTATTATAATATTTTTAATAATATTAAAAATATACTAGGAAAATATAATACTACTTTACTATATAATTATTATTTTTACTACTTTTAATTTTAAATTATAATTATATAATAATAAAATAACTTTAAATATTATTTTTTATTATTTTCTATTTTTTTTTTTTATTTTTTTTCTCTAATATAAACTACTTTAATTATAGATTTAAAAATAATATAATGTTAAACTAAAGATAATATATAAGAAGTATATAATATTAAATTAAAGATAATATATAAGAAGTAAAAGTTAAAGAAGTAAAAGCTAAAGGGGTAGAGGTTAGAGGGGTAGAAAGTTATTTAAATATTAAAGTACAAATTTACATTAATTTAAAAACTATTAGAAAGATTTAATCTAAAATATTAAATAATATAGGCAGAGTTATAAATAAAAATAAAGTAATAGTAGCTAAAATTATATACTTTTTAATTTTCTACTATAATAAAAAATATTTTAAAGCTTTAATAAAAAGTATATTAATTAACTATAGATTATTACTATTTAATAGTAAATAAGGCCTCCTATTTATAGATAGCTAGCTTAACTAACCCCCTGCTTATAAAAGTACTAGTATAACTCTTAGTTATTACCTTTTATTTTAATACTCCTGCTTAATAACTACTTTATTACTTCTACTGCTTTTATATTTCTAAAGCTTTATTTTTATTACTAATATATTTTATTAATAACTTTATCTTTAGCCCCTAAAGCTTTATTTATAATTTTCTTAAAACTTTATTTTTTTATTAATAATAATATTAATAACTTATTTTAATTTTAAAGTTTTATAAAATTTATTAAAGTAGTTTTTCTTAAGTAGCTTAATTAGTTTATTTACTATTATTTAATTTATAAAAATATACTTTAACTTAACTTTTTTACTATTTATTTTTTTATAAATAAAATAATACTAAGTCTTTATATATTTAAAACTTTTATAATTTATTAAAATTCTTAGCTAATACTATTATACTTTAATTATTATAATATATAATTATAATTATTAATAAAAGGTTTTTTACTATATTTTTCCTTTAAAAATTAATATATAATTTTATAAAAAGTTTTTATAATTAAATTATCTTCTTTATAATATTTATTTAAGTTATATACTTAATTTTATAATTTAATAATATTATAATTAACTATTACTTTAAAGATTATTTAATCTTTTTACTTTTTATATTAAATATATACCTAAAGGTTAATTTATAAATATTTAAGTTATTAATTTAAATATTTTAGTTTTAAATTACTTTAAAATATAAAGTAAAGATTTTTTATACTTTATATATACTTTAATATTTACTTTATAGCCTACTTATATATATTATTAAGGTTACTTATATATTAATTAATAATTAATATTACATAAGCTAAGTTAAGGTATATATTAAGTATTAAATATTTTAATAACTTTATTATTAATTAATACTTTTTTTATTTATTTTAGTAATAAAAATATTTATTTTTAGTTTTTTATAATTATTTTTTTATTATTAAAGTAAGTATAAATATATAGTTTAATAAATTAAATTAATAAAGGATTTTTTATATATAATTTTATTAATTAAGAATTATTATATAACTTAATTTATTATATTAAATTTATATCTTTAAGTAATAGTAATAAAGTCTTAGGTTAGTTATTAAAAACTTTTAATATAATATATTTTTTAAATTTATAATTTTACTTTTCTTTTTATTAACTAAAAATAGGTTATTAATATAAATTATAATAAATATTTTTTTTAATATAAAAACTATTATTTAAGAAAATAATATAAAAGCTAAATATTATAAAAAAGTTAATAAAAATTTTATATTATATTTATAATATTTATTCTAAATTATAAAATGCTTTTTTTAATTTATAAACTTTTCTTAAGTTATTATTAAAGCTTATAAATTATTTAATATAAATATTTTCTTTAATTTCTTTATATAAAAAAGCTATTTTTATATTTATTTATTTAATTTTTAAATTAAAAATAACTATAATTATAAATAATACCTTATAGATTATTAACTTTATAATTAATATAAATATTTATAAGTAATTAACTTTTATAATTTATTTAAAGTTTTATATAATTTAATAAGCTTTATATTTAATAATTTAATTATTAAATTTTTTCTTTAACTTATATATTTATTTTTTATATAAAATATTTATTTAAGGGTTAAGTTTAACTAGTTCCTAAATTTTATTATTATATAAGGCCTATATTTTATTAATTATTTTTTTATATTACTTATTTTAAAAAAAACTATATTTAATTTTTTAAAATAAATTAAGTTTAATATTATTAATTAAGGAGGTAATTAATATTAATATATTAAATAATAAATAGTCTTATATTAAATATTATAATTTTAAATATTTAAAAAAAAATTTATAATTTTTAGTCTTTTATAATTAATTATTAAAAGCTTTAGAAAAGCTATTTTAATTATAAAAAATATAAAACTTAATTTTTAATATTATTTTTCTATTAACCTTTAATTAATTATTTAAATATTAATATTATAAATTATAATTATTAATTTAATAACTTTAAATTTAAAATAAATATTTAAAAAAATTATAATTGTTTTTTTAAATATTAAAAAATAATATTTTATATTTTTAATAAAATTTAAAAAAAATATATTTTATTTTTTTATTATTAAACTTTTTTTTTAAATTTATAAAATTAAATATTAAGCTATAGTATTTATAATTTTAATATTTAAAATATTTAAGTATTATTTATAAATAAACTTAAAAAAAGTTTTACTAAGTACTTTATATAAGCTTTAGTTTTATAAATAATTAATTATATTAAAAACTTTTAATTAATATTACTTTAGAATATTTTTTTTAATTATTATAAATAAAAGTTTATTATAAATAATAATATTAAAGCTTTTTATAATTTTATTTAATTAATATAATTTTATAAAAAAAGTTTTAAGTTTTATATTTTATTTATAAATTTATTAATTAAAATTTAAGTTATTAAATTTTTTAATTTTATTTATATATATTACTTAGTAATATTATTTTTATAATTTTTTATTTTTTAAAAATTATATAAAAAACTAAATAAACTTTTATATACTTTACTTAATTTTAATAAATTTACTTTTATTAAACCTATTATAGTTATTAATAAATATAATTTAATACTTTTTTTTATTATAATTAAGTATATAAAAAAAACTATAAATATTAATATAAATTATATTTTTTATATATTTAATATTATATAATTAATTATAATATAACTTTTTTTTTATTTTCTTTTATAAATAAAGCTTATAAAAATAATATTTCTAAGTTATATTTATTTTTTTTATTATACTTTTTAATTAAGTAAAATTATATTAAACTTATATTTATAAATTAATAAAGTAAAAAACTAATACTTATATTAATAATATATTAAACTATAAAATAAATAAAGCCTTAAATTATTTTACTATAATTTTAAAATTAACTTTTTTAATAGTTTAATTATTTTAAAAAAACTATTATTATTTTTTTATATTAAAAAACTAAATTATAAATAAAAAATTTAAACTAAGTATTAAAATAAAAAAATATTATAAAAAGTAATTATAACTAAAGTATTTTAATTTATATATTTTTAAATTATATTATTAATTTTTTTAATTTTTATTTTTAAATTTTTTATTTCTTTAAGTTTTTTATTATATAATTTTAAAGTTTTTAAAATAAAAATATTATAATAATAAATAATATATTAATTATAATTTAAGTTAAAAATTTAAATAAATTTAAAAAAGTAATTTATTTTTATTAAAAATTATTATAAAGTTTTTTTAAAGTAATTAATATTAAAGTATTTTAATTTTTTTACTTTATTATTATTAATTAACTAAGTTAACTTAGTTTTTTTTTTATTTCTTTAATTTAATTATTTTTTTTTAAAATATAATATTTAATATTTACTTTTAATATATTCTCTATAATTATAATATCAGTATTTTTTAACTTAAATAACCTTTATTTTATTATTTTTATTATTATTTTAATTTAATATAAGCTATTTATAAATTAATAAAGCTTAAATATTACTTATTTTATTACTTTATTTTACTTTATTTACGTTTATATTTTTAATTATATTATTAAATATTAATAATATTTAAATATTATATATTATTTAAAAATTAATACTTTAAGTAAAGTATTTTTTACTTAGTTTATTAATAAATTTAAAAATAAAATAGTTACTTAATAGTTTATATTTTAAATTAATTATAAAAAACTTTTTTTATATAATATTAATTTTTTATATAAATTTTTAAATAAACTTTAAAAATAAAAAAATATAAGTTTTTTATTTTTAATATATTTTTTATAATACTTTAAAATAAAATTTTTTAAATTTTAATTTTATATATTTAAAAACTTTATTAATTATATTTTTTATTATTATTAAATTAATTATTAAAATTAAAAATATTATATTTATTATTTTTATATATTATTATTACTTAACTTTTTAAACTTAAAGTTTACTTATTAAAATATTTTTAATTTTTATTTAGTAAATTAATAAATTATTTACCTTAATTAAATTTATTATAAATATTATTTTTTATTATTAAATTAAGTAATTATTTTATTTTTTAAATTTTAGTAATAATTATATATTTATTAATTTAAAGTTAATTAATTATATTTATATTTTAAAGCTTAAGGTTATAAATTAACTTTAAATTATATAATAGTTTTAAGCTATTATATTACTTTTATTTTTTTAAATAAATATATTTTATATAAGTTATAGTAAAATAATACTTAATTATAATAAAATAATACTTAGTTTTAATAAAATAAAATTTTATAATAATAAAATAAAATTTTATAATAATATATAAATTTTTAAATTATATATATTTATATTATTTAATAATAATAAAATTATTAAAATTTAATTATTTTTAAAATTTTTATTTATAAATTTAAAAATTTATACTTTTCAATATTTAAACTTTTATTTTTTTTAAATAAATTTTTATTTTAATTATTATTTTTATTATTTTCTTAGTTTTTTTAAATTATTTTATTATTAATTTAAAATTATAATAAAGGCCTTAAAGTAATAATTAAATTTTTTAATAATAATAAACTTGATTATTAAAAATTTAAATAAATTAAGTTAATTTTACTTTAATATTTATTAATTATTTTTTTTATTTTTTAATATTTAAAATTAAATATACTTTATTTTTTAATATTTAAAATTAAATATATTAATATTAATAGTATTATTAATTATTAATTAATTTAATAATACTAATACTTAGTAATTTTAGTAAAAGCTAGGCTTATAATTTAATAAAAAATATATTAATTAACTATAAATTATTACTATTTAATAATAACTAAGGTTTTTTATTTATAAATAACTAACTTAATTAACCTTTTGCTTATAAAAGTACTAGTATAACTCTTAGTTATTACCTTTTATTTCAATAGGCTTATTAAAAAATAGTTTTTTAAGTATTACTAAATTAACTTTAGTTATAATAAAATAATATAAAATAATAATAATTTAAAGATTATTAAAAAAATTTAATTTAAAAGGAATATTAAATAATATAAGTAAAGTTATAAATAAAAATAAAGTAATAATAGTTTTTTAAATTAATTTTTTAATATATAAATTATATATTTTTTTAATTTTTTACTATAAAAATAATATACTTTTTAATTTTCTATTATAAAGATTATATATTTTTTAATTTTCTATTATAAAGATTATATATTTTTTAATTTTTTATTATAATAAAAAAATATTTTAAAAAACTTATTAAAAATTAATTTTTTTAATATTATTAAATTAGCCTTAGTTATAGTAAAATAGTATAAAATAATATTTTTTTAAGTATAAAAAAAAAGAAAAAAGTTTATATTTTAATAAAATATTTTTTAAATTAAAGTAAATTATATATTTTTTACTACTTTATAATATAATTAAAATATATAATTATATTATAAATATATAATTAAAGAGTATTAAATCTTAGGTAAATATATATTTTAAATTAACATAAAAGTATAAGTTTTTACTTTTTTTACTTTTTTTTTCTTAAATTAGTATATTTATTAATATTATTAATATTATTATTATACTTTTTAAAGTTACTATTTTTAAATTTAAAACTTAAGCTAAAAGTAATATTTCTATTAGCTATATAATTTATTTTCTTTTACTTTTTTTATTTATTTATTTAGTAACTTACTTTTTAAAAAAGTTAAAATATAAATTATTATTATAAGCTTTAAAATTATTAAAACTAAAAGCATTAACTTAGTAAAAGTAGTAGTACTTAATAAAATAAAGGTTAATTTAAGTTATAAATATAAGTAAGTAGTTTTTTCTAATAAGCTAAAGTAATAAAACTAAGGCTAATTAATATATATTTTAATAAATTATAAACTTAACTTTTACTAAAATTACTAAATACTTATATTATTAAATTAGCTAATAATTAATTTTATTAATCTTAGTATATTTAAATTAAAATATTAATAAATAAAAAGAAATAATTAATAAATATAAATTTACTTACTTAAATAGCCTAGTACTTTAGTAAATAAAATTATTATTTTTAAATAATTTAATTATAGGTCCTAGACCCTTATGGTTATCTTAGGGAAATAATACTTAGCCTAGAGTATAACTTTTTAAATAATTTATAATATAATAGTACTTTTAGTACTAAATAAAATAATATATAGTATAAAAGTAAAAAAAGTAAAATAAAAAAATAATATAATTAATATTATAACTTTATTAATTTAAAAGTAATTTTAGCTAAACTAAAATAATAATAAAGTAAAGATTATTAAAAAAAAAAAAAATTTATACTATTATAAAAAGAATTATAATAAAAATAATTATTAAATTTTTTACTTAAAGAAAAAATAATTACTTAAGTAAAATAAAATTAAATTATATTAATCCTTAAATATAAATATAAAGCTAAAAAATTAAAATATACTTAAGTTAATTATAATAATAATAATTTATATAAATAAAAAAATATTATTTAATAATTTTTAATTATAATAAATTATACTTTTAATTTTATTTAAATTTTTAACTTAAACTATAAATAATATATTATATATTATAAAAAAAAGTTTATTTTTAATATATTAAAGTTATATAATAGTAAATTTAATAATATAAAAAATTTAAAAATTAAAATTAAAAAAATTAATAATATAATTTAAAAATATATTAATAAAAATAAGTTAATTATAATAATTTTTTTTAATTTTTTTTTATATTTAATTTTAATTTTAATTTATTATTTATAATTTAGCTTTTTAATATTAAAGAAAAATAATAATATTTTAAAATAACTAAAGTATTAAAAAAAAAAACTATTAAGTTTATAATAAAATACATTAAAAATTTATTTATTTTATAAATAAATATATTATTAATATAAGCCTTAGTTTTATACTTAGTTAATTTAAAAATATAAATATAATATAATTAAATAAGTTATTTAAGTATTAATAACTTTAATAAATTAAAAAATATAATTAATAAAATAAATATAATTTAAAAATATTATTTTTATAAATTTCATTTATAAAAAAAAATTAAGAAAAAAAGCTTTATAATAGTTAATTATAATAAACTAAATATATAAAAAAATATAATTTATATTAATATTTATAGTTTTTTTTATATAATTAATTATAATAAAAAAAATATTAAATTATATTAATTAATAATTATAGTAAATTTAATAATAGTAAAATTATTAAAATTAAAGAAAATACTTAAAAGTTTATTAAGTATTTTATATAATTTTTAAAAAATAAAAAATTATAAAAATAATAATATTAAATAATATATTTAAATAAAATTAAAAAATTTAATAATTATAAATTTAATAAATAAATAATTAAATATAATATTTAATTAAAAATATTTTTTATAAAATAATATTAATTTAATAATATTATAAAAAACTTCAGTATTATTATTTATAATAAATTATTATTTATAATAATTAAAAAAGTATTTTAAAATAATATTAATTAAAATTTTTTAATATAATTAACTATTTAAAAAATAAAAATTTATATAAAGTACTTAATAAAACTTTTTTTAAATTAATTCTTAATTTATAATTTAATATTTAATTTTATAAACTTAATATAAAAAGTTAAATAATTAAAGTATAAAATATATTTTACTTAGTTTTATTAAAAATATAAAGTATTATTTATTAATATTTACAAAAAAAATTATTACTTTTTTTAAATATTAATTTAAAATATTAATATATAAATTAATAATAAATTATAAAAAAAAATATTATTAAAAATTATGTTTTATTTTATTTATAATAAAAGTATTTTTTTTTAAAATAAATAATATAAAAAAATAATTAAAAAAATATAAGCCTTATATAATAATAAAATTTAATTTATAAATATATATTTTATATAATAAATAAATTTATAAATTAAAAAAAAAATTAAATAATTAAATTATTAAATATAAAATATATTAATTTATATAAAGCTTTAAATAAATTACTAATATTAATTATATAAAAATATTTATATTAATTATAAAATTAATAATTTATAAAGTATTATTTATAATAATAACTACTTTAAACATAAAGATTAAATAAATAAATATAAATATAATATTTTTATATAATAAAGTTAAAAAAAATATTTATATTAAATAATTAATTAAGTATTTTAATAAATTAAAAAAAGTTTATAAATTAAAAAAAGTATTTTATAATTTAAAATATATATTATAAATTTAATATAAAACTTTTATTAATTTTTTATTTATTTTTAAATTTTATTTTATATTTTTTAATAATAATTTTTATATAAAAAATAATATTTTTATTATAATTTATATTAATAATTTACTTTTAATAAATAAAAATAAATTAAAAATTATTAAATTAAAAAATATATTATATAAAACGTTTTTTATAATAAATTTAAAATTATATTATTATTATTTAAATATATATATTTATTATAATAAAATAATTTATATAATTATTTTTAATTAATAAAAATATATTTAAATTTTTTTTATTAATTTAAAATAATAAATTATAAAATAATATTTACTTTAATAATAGAAATAAAATTATAAAAAATTAAAAATATATATAAATATTATTAAAGTAAATAAAAAAAATATTAATTAATAATAAAATTATTAATATATTTAATATTTAAAATATATTTAAATTTAATTTATATAATATTAAATTTTAATTAATATTTAAATAATTTTAATAAAATATATAAGTAAATTATAAAATGAAATTTTTAATATATATAAAAAATATAAAATTTATAATAATAATAATAATAATATTACCTTGAATATTTATATAAATATAATTATTTTTAATTTTTTTACTTATTTCTTTATATAAAAAAAACCTTTAAAGTAAAAAAAAAACCTATATATTATATTTTTATTTTAAAAATAACCTAAAGTTACTATAGTTTTATTTTTTTAAAAAAAATATATTATTATATAAAATTTATTTTTTTTAAATTTTTAAAATTCTTATATTTATAAATAAAATTTTCCTTTATTTTATTTATTTATTTTATTTTTAATTTAAATATAAGTAGTAAAGTAATTATAAATATTTTTTTATTAAAAATTAAACAAAATTTTATTTTTAATTTTATTTTTAATTTACTTCTTTAACTTTAGCTTTATTTATTTTTTTATTATTTAATAATTAAGTATTTTAAAGTTTTTTTTTTATATATTTATAATTTATTTTTAAAATAAGTTTTATTTATATTTACCTTAGGGATTTACTAAAGTTAATAAATAAATTACTTACTTTTATAAATAATTTTTTTAATTTTAAAAAATTATTTACTTTTACTTTAAATTACTTAAATAACTTAAGTATTTTATTTTAATTATATTAAAGTTTTTTTTTTTTTTATTATTTTATTTTTTTTAATAAATTAAAACTAACCCTAAGCCCCCCCCCCCCCCTTTTTTTTTTCTTTTATTAATATAAAATTACTTTATTACCTAAGCTAAAGTAAATATATTTTAATATTTAAATAAACTTTATTAAATTAATTTAAATTATTTTTTAATTAGGTTTTAATATTATAATTTATTTATAATAATTTTTTTAATATATATTTTTTTTATTTTTAACTTAAGGTTAATTTTACTTTAGTTTTATAAAAGTATTTTATTAAAAATAATAATAATAATAATAATAACTTTTAAAAAAATAAAGCTTAATATAAAGCTAATTTATATTTAAATTTTTATTACTTTAAAAAGTATTATTATAATATTATTTTTATTTATTTCCTTTATACTTTTAGTTAATAATTAATAGTAATATAATTTTATTATAAATTTAGTTTTTTTTAATAAAAATAAAAATAAAAAATTTTTAAATTAATAATAATAATATAAATAAAACTTTTTTTTGATAATATTTTAACTTTAATTTTTATTAAGTATAATAAAAATTGTTTTTTTATTATTTACTTTATATTATTAATAAAAAAATTTATTTTCTTTTATTTTTAAGTTTACTTTATAATTAACTTAGCTTAATTTTATATTAATATTACTTTTTATATTTAATATATTATTTATATATATTTATATTTTAAAATTATTTATTATTAATTTATTAATAAATTATTTTTAATTTATTTTTTAACTTAAGGTTAATTAACTTTTTTTTTTTAAGTTTTAATAATAAATATTAAAAGTATATTTAGTAATATATAAATTATAATAAAATAAGTTTTCTTTATTTTTAATTTAATATTTAATTAATTTTTTTTTAATTTTTTTTTATTATTATATTTATTATTTATTAAATAATTATTATTAACTTAATTATTATTAATAATATTTTTATTATAAATTTTTTAATTTATTTTTACTTCAATATTATTTTAATATTACTTTAATTAATTTTTTTATAAAACTAAAATTATTATAATTTTATTAATAAAGTTAATTATTTTTACTTTAATATTATTATTATTTTTTTAATTTATAAATAATTTAATAATAATATTAATAATAAAATATTATTAAAGCTTTTTACTAAATTTTATTATTATTATTAAATTAATTATATTTTTATTATATATATTTATATTTAAACTATTATTATAAATAATTAATTTAATATAACTTTAGTTTAATTTTTAAATAATATTAAAGTAAATAATATAAAAATTATTATTATTAAAATAAAAAAATATTATTTATTATTTAACTTAATAATTTAATATTAATTTATAATTTAAATATTTTAAATTATTTTTAAATTTACTTTAGTTTTACTTTTATATTAATTTTTTATAATAATTTTATTAATTAAATATAAAATCTAAAAATTATAAAACTTTTAATTTAATTTTTAATTATATTTAATTTAATATTTTTAAAAAAAAATTTTAATTAATTATTTTTTAATATATTAATTATTATAAATTTATTTAATTTATTTAATTTATATTTTTTTATAATTATATTATAATTATTTTTATTATAAAGTAAAATTTATTTAATTTTTAAATATTTTTATTAATTTAAATTATTTTAATTTATTAAGTTTTAAAAATTATTATATTAAATTTAAAGTAAATTATTTATAATATAAAATTATTTAAAAATTATATTAATTATAAATTAATATTAATAAAAAAGCTTTTTATTTATTATAAAAGAAATAATTTAAGAAAATATAAAATTATATTTTAAACTTAATATTATATTAATAAAAAAGTAAAAAAACTTTAAAAATATTTTAATTATAAAAAAATATATTAAAATTTATTTTTTTAATTTATAATTAAATCAATATATTATTTTTATATTTATAAAAAATAAAATAAATTTTAAATATTTTTTTTAATTATTTTTTAATAATTAATATAATATTATTTAATTTAAATATATAATAAGTTTTTTTTATTTATAATTAAAACTTTAAATTTAACTTAATTTATTATTTTTATTAAATAATAAATATAATTTTTTAAAACTTATTATTATTTAAATTTTATATTTTTTTTTTTAAATTTTATTTTTAATATATAGTTTTTTTTTATAAATTTTTAAATTTTTATAAAACTTTTAAAATTATAATATATTTAAATTATATTTAATTTTTAATATTTATAATTTTTATTTAATTATAAAATAAAATTATTTTTATATTTATATATAAATTAAAAAATAAAATTATTTTATAATTAAATAAAAATTATAAATATTAAAAATTAAATATAATTTAAATATTTTTATAATAATATATAAGTAATTAATTTATAATTTATTAAGTTTTTTTATTATTTTTTTTAATTTATTTTAAACTAAAGTTAAAATATATATAATTTTAATAATATATATTAAAATATTATAAATTATAATAATATAAAATAATTAAATTTATTTAATTCAAGTTTTTTATATTAATATTATAAAAATAATTAAAGTAAATTTTTATTTATTTATTTTAATATAAAAAAACTTTAAATAATTTTTTTTAATTTAATTTTTAATTTATTTATATATTAAAAAAATAAATATTTTATTAAAATAATATTATTTTAATTTTAAATTATATTTTAATTATATTTATAATTTAAACTTTAGTAAAATATATTAATTTACTTTTATTAAGCTTAAAGTTAATATTAATTTTTATTATTTAATTTAAGTAAATTACTTAAGTAATTTTAAATTAATTATAAATTTTAATTAACTTTTTATTATATATTAATATATTAATATTAGTAATAAATTTAATAATTAAAATTTTTAATATATTATTAATTTATAATATAAAAAAATTATATATAAAAAAAATAAAATTAAAAATAAAAATAAAAATAAATTTTAAAAAATTTTAATTTATACTAATATTAATATTAAATTTTTTTATTAAAAAATAATTAAATTTATTTTATTATAAAATAAATTTATATTTAAAAAATTAAATATTTTAAAATTTTTAATATATTTAAAACCTTTAGTAATTTAAAGTAATATATTATATTAAATATTTTTATAATATTAAGTTAAAATAAAAAAATATTATTATTTTAGTTTTAGATTATATATATTAATTTTATAAAAAAATATAAAATAAATTTTATATATTTATTAATATAATTATTTATTTACTTTTTAAAAAAAATATAATTTAATTTTATTATAATTATAATTTAAATTATAATAATTATTTTTATAATTTTTTTAAATATATTAAGTAAAAATATTAAATATTAAATATTTATATAAGTTTTTTATTTTATAATTTTATTTAGTTTTTTAAAAATTATAGTTTTTATAATTTTAAAATAAATTTAAAAATAATTAATAATTAAAATAATATTAATTAATTATATTATTATTAAAATAAGTAATTTATTATATATTTTAAAAAATTTTATTAAAAATTTATTTTTACTTAAGGTTTTTTAAAATTTTATTTTTTTAAAAATATTTATAATTTTTTTTTATTAAATTAAAAAAAGTTTAATATTATATTAAAATTAATTAAAGATTAAGTTATAATATTTATTATAAATAAAAAAAATTTTTTTATAAATATATTAATCTTTTTTATATAAAAAATTACTTTTATTAAATTAAATTTGAATTATTTAAGGTTTAATAATTAAAGTTTTTTATAAAAAAAATTATTTTAAAATTAAAATTATTTTTTAATTTTTTATAATTTATTTTTTAAATAATTAATTTTATATAATAGTTTTTTTTAAATTTAATATTTTTTTTAATTATAGTTTAAAAAAAAACTATATTTATTTTAATTTTAATATTTTAATTATATTATAATTTATAATTTAAATATATATTTTTTTATATATTTAAAATAATAATTTAATTTATTTACTTTTAATATTTTTTATAATAATAAACTAATACTATAATAAATTTAAATTAATATATTAAGCTTAATAATATTTTAAAGTATATTAATTAATTAAATAATATAAAATTTAAGTTATTTTAATAAAATTATTAATTTTTAATTATAATTAATTAAAAATTAAGCTTTTACTTTAGCTTTTATTATTTTAATATTTATTTTTTTTAAATTTATATTATTAAATTAATTTACTTTATTATTAATAAATTAATTATAATTTAAGTAATTTATAATATATAATTAAGGTTAATTAAATTATATAACTTTTTATAATAAAAATTAAAGTTTTGGGTTATTTATATAATATTAATAATATTTATTTTATAATTATATATAAATTTAATAATTTTTTTTATAATAAATATTTTTAAATATTATTATTTTACTAATATAAAAAAATTAATATTATTTTTAAAATATTTTATTATATTAATTTTATAATAAATAATATAAATTAAAGTTATTAAATAAAATACTTTAAAAATAAATTAACTTTTTTATTAATTTAAAAATTAAATTTATTTATAAATAATTATTTATTAATATTAAAAAGTATATAAAATATATAATAATATTAAGGTTTATAAATATAATATTATATTAATTAAATTATTTTTTATTTATTTATATTTTAAGGTTATATTATTTATATATATAAATTATTATTTTTTTATTATAAATTAAATAATAATTACTATAGTTAAAGTTAAATAAATTAATTTTATTTTTTTTATTATATTTTATTAAAATATTTTTATAATTTTTTTTAAAGATTTATAAAAATATTAATTAATATTTAAAATAACTTTATTATAAATTTTATTTAAGTTTATTTATAATTATTAAAAATAATTATTTAATATATATTATAATTATTTTATAATATTTTCTTTAATTAATTTATATTAAATTATAACTTAAAGTTATTTTATAATAATTATGAAGTTAAAGTAATAATAATATAACTTTAATTAATAATATATTTAAAATATTAAATATATATTTTTTAAATTTATTAAATATAATTTTAAATTTTTAAGTAAAATTAATTTTAAATTAAATATAATTTAAAATAAAAAAAATATAAAAGTAATATTATAATATATTTTTTATATATATATAAAATAACTTTATATTAATTATACTTTAATTTTATTTTATAAAACTTAATTATATAATTTATTTTAAAATAATTATAATATTATTTTAATTATATATTTTTAATAAAAAATTTAATATTAAATAAATAAAAATTAAAAATAAATCCTTAATTATAAAATTAATTAATTTATATAATTTTATTTATATTTATAATTAAAGTTATATTTATAATAGTTTTTTAATAATTTTATTATACTTTAATATAAATAATCTTAATATAATTTATTTTTTTTAATTTAATTTTAAGTTTTTTAATTATTTTATTTTATAAAAAAATTAAAAAAACTTTTTTTATTATAATTATTTAAGTTTTTTAAAATAATAATAAATTTAATTTAAAAATATTTTATATTTAATTTATATTATATTAATATTTTTTAATTAAATTTTAAAATATTATTATTATATTTTTATTAAAAAACTATTTTATAATTATAATTATATTAAAGTTAATAATTATATTAATAATTTTTATAATTTATTTAAAATTATAATTTTTAAAAATATTAATAATTATTTTATTTATTATAATAATTTTTTTATTTTATTTAATTAAAATTATTTTTAATAAAAGTTTTATATAAACTTAATTTAAAAATATTATAATAATTACTTAAGTTAATTAATTAATTAGTTTTTTTTTATAAATTATTTATTTAATAATATTTTAAAATTTTTATTTAATTATAATTAAAAAAAAAAGTTAAAGTAAATATATTTTATAATTATATTAAAAATAATTTAAATAATATATTAAATTTTTTAAAAAGTTATTTTAAAAATAAATTTTATAATTTTAATATAAATTATATTTTTTTTAAAAATATTATTTTTAAAAATATTTATTAAATTATTATTACCTAAGGATTATTATATAAATACTTTAGATTTTATATTTAAATAATAAATACTTTATATAAAGCTTATATAATTATTATTTATTATTATTAAAAATTTTTTTTTATTTTATTAATAATATTATTTTATAATTAATATATTATTATAGTAAAAGGTAATTAACTTTAAAAAATTTAATAATAATATTTTTTTTAATTTTATTATAGATTTAAAGATTATAAAAGTAATTTAAAAATTATAAAAAGCTTTAATATAAAATTTATATTTTATATTTTAAAATAATTTTTAATTATTTAAAAAATATAGTAATTTTAATTAAGTTAATAATTTAAATATATATAAATTAATTTTTAATTATATATTTAATATAAAAAATAATAAAATTAATTAATTATTAAAATAATAAATTACTATAGTTTTATTTAATTAAGAAGCTAAATATATAACTTAAATAAATATAATAAAAAAAGTACTTTAATTATAAAAGTTTTTTATAAAATTATAATTTAATTTTTTTAAAGAAAAATATAATAAAATTTTTATTAAATATAATAATTATTTATTATAATAATTAAAGTATAATAATATTAATATAAAATTTAATAAATTATAAAAAAATAAAATATATTAAAATATAATATTATTTTATTTATAAAAAAATAAAAAATATAAAAATATAATATTATTTTATTTATAAAAAAAAATAAAAAATAAAAAAATTAAATTAAATTATATTTTTATAAATTAAATAATAATAAATAAATTAACTAAATTACTTAAAAAAAACTACTTTAATAAATTCTATAAAGCCTTAGGATTTAAAAAAGTTATTAATATTAATAATATTATTAAAAAAAACTAAATAATATTAAAACTAATTTATAAAATTATTTAAAATATTTATTAAAAATAATAATAATATTAAAATTAATAAAAGTTAATTTTTAATTTATAAATTATTATTTTAAAAAAATTATAAATATAATAAAAGCTATAATTAAATTATTAAGTAAAATTATTGAAAATAAAAATATTAATTTAATAAAAATAATAATACTTAGTTAAATAAAAATTAATTTAGGTTATAAATATAAGTAAATAGTTTTTTTTATTAAGTTAAAGTAATAAAACTAAGGTTAATTAATATATTTTAATAATAATAATAATAATAATAATAATAATAATAATAATAATAATAATAATAATAATAATAATAATAATAATAATAATAATAATAATAATAATAATAATAATAATAATAATAATAATAATAATAATAATAATAATAAAATAATTTTTATAAATAAATTTATAAAGTTTAAAAAATTATTATTAAGTATATTTTTAATTAATAAATATTAATATTAAAAAAGAAAATAATATTATTATTAATATTATTTTAATTATTTTATTATATTTATTATATTTTATATTATTATTTTTTTTTATTTTTTTAATTTTAAAAAAAACTAAAATTTTTATTTTCTTACTTAAATTAAAAAAAGCTAAAGTTTTTTATTATATTAAAAAAAGCTAAAGTTTTTTATTATATTAAAAAAAGCTAAAGTTTTTTATTATATTAAAAAAAACTAAATTTTTTATTTTTTTTATTTACTTAAATTTAAAAATATTTAAATTTTTTATTATTATTTATATAATTATATTTAAAGAAAATTTATAAAATTAATAAAAAAAAAACTTTATAATTAAAATTAAATTATAATAATTATTTATTATTATATAACTTTAAAAAATTAATTTATAAATAATTAAAAACTTTATTATTATATTTAGCTTTATTAAAATAATAATTATATTTATAATTTTAATTATATTATATTATTTTTTTAAATTATATTATTATTTTTAATTTTATTAAATTAACAATTATATTAAAAAATAAGTAAAATATAATAAAATATCAATTAATTATATTTAAAATTTATTTATTATTTTTAATTTTATTAAATTAATATATATATTATTTAAATAATTAATATTTATTTTTTAAATTTTTTTTTTTTATTTTTTTTATTTTATAATTAATAAAAAATAATTAAAAATTAAATTTATAAATTTTTATTATTTAATTATAAAAATAAATTATTATTTTTATTATTTATATTATTACTTTTACTACTTAAGTAATTATTACTTTTACTACTTAAGTAATTATTACTTTTACTACTTAAGTAATTATTACTTTTACTACTTAAGTAATTATTAATTTTTATTAATTTTTTTATTTTATTATTTATAAAATTAGTATTTATAAAACTATTATTTATAAAACTATTATTTATAAAATTATTATTTATAAAACTATTATTTATAAAATTATTATTTATAAAACTATTATTTATAAAATTACTATTTAAATAATTATTATTTTATATTATTTTTTTAAATTTTTTATTATATTATTTTTATTTTAATTTACTTTAAAATTAAATTATTTATTTATAATTTTATAAAATATATTAATAAAATAATATTAATAATTATTATTATATTTTTTATTATATTTATTAAATTATTATTAAATATTAAATTTTAAAATATTTTTTATTTTTTTTAATATTTACTAAAATTTCTTAAATTTTTTTTTTATTATTATTTTTAACCTTAAAGAATATTTAATATTTAAAAATTAATAATAAATAATATAAATATTTATTTTATTTTATTTTTTAATTTTTAAAAATTAAAATTTTTAAAAATTTTAATTTTATATTTTTTTTAATTTTTTATATTTATTTAATAATTTAAAAATTATTAATATTAAAAATAAAAATATAAATATTATTTAAAAAAAGTAATTATAATATTTTAATATAATATTAAGTAGATTTATTTTAGCTTTTTTATATATAATAATTATATTATTTTTAAATTTATATTTATATATTTTAAAAAACTTAGTTAATATAATAATGAAATTAATAATAATTATAAAATTAATAATAATTATAAAATAAAAAATAAATTAATAAAAATTAATAATAAATTTAATAATTTAAAAAATATTTATATAAAATAAAATAATAATTAAATAAAAAAAAGTTTTAATATAAATAAATAATATTATAGCTTTAGTTAATAAAAAATAATAATAAATATATAAAATAATAAATATAAAAAATTATATTTTTTTTTAAATATAAAATATAAATATTATTATAAAATATTTATAAAATATATTTTATTATTATAATTAAGAAATTTTTTAATAATTATTTTTTTTTATAAAATTAATATAACTTATATAAAAAACTATATAAGTTTATTAATACTTAAGTAAAACCTTAAGGTTATATATTTATAATAAATAAATTAATAAAAAAAAATAAAAAATATATTATTATATTTCTTTATAATTAATATTAATAAACTTTAAATTTATTTAATAAATATAATTAAAAAATTATAATATATTTAATTAATTATTTATTAAGTTTATATTTATTTATTTATTTAGTTTATTATAAACTTAAAAAAAATATAAATTTAAATTTTAAAAAGTTAATTAAAGTTAATATTTTTTTAAAAAAATTTAAATTTTTATATATTAATATAATAGTAAAAGTTTATTAATATAATAAAATATATATAATTAAAATATATATATATAAAATAAAGTAATTATAAAAAATATAATATAATATATATTTTTATTAATTAAATAAATATTATAAAATTTTAAAATTAAATATAATTTAAAAATAATAATAGTTAAGTTATTATTATTTTTTTGGATTTTAAATTATTAAATTATTTTTAAATATATTTAAATTTATTATTATTAAATTATATTTATAAAATTAATAAATATTCTTTATTATTTTTTAATATAATTAATATTAATATTTATAATTAGTTTTTTTATATTATATTTATATTTTTAAATAATAAAAAAAATAATTATACTTAAATATTAAATTAATTATAATTAATTTATAATTTCTTTTTAAATTAAATATTTATTTATAATATTAATTAATTATTATATTATATATAAATATAATTAAAATACTATTTTTATTAATATAATTATTACTTTATATTTAATATATTAATATAATAATTTTATTATATTTTAAATTTATTTTTAAATTATAAAATAATTTAATTACTTTTATATTATAAAATATTATAATATTATAAATAATAAAATCTTAAGTAATAAAATTTTAAAACTAATATATTTTTAATTAATTTTAGTATTTTATTATTAATTTTTTAATTAAATAAAACTTTAATAAGTAAGTTTTTAAATTTAAATAATAGTTTATTTTTTAATTATATAATATAAATTATTTATATTAAATTAATATAGCTTTAATTATATATAAAAAAAGCTTATTAAAATATAAATTAATTAATATATATACTTTAGTAATATAATTATATTTTAAATTAAAGGTATTTATTTATTATCAAAGATTTATTTTAAAAAATTTAATAAAAATTTTTTTAAAATTTAAAAAGTAATAAAATAAATATTAAATAATTAATTATTAAAGTTATAAGTAAATTAAAATAAATAATAAATTTAAAAATTAATTAAATTATTAAAAAAATTATATTTAAGTATTTATAATTAAGTTTTATATAAAATAATATATAAAATTAAAAAATAATAAAAACTTTTAAAAATATTATTATTTTTAATTAAATATATTAAAGTATTTATAAAATTATATAATTTACTTTATATTTATTAATTATAAATTTTATAATAATTAAATATAATTTTTATATTATTATATTTTTATTTATATTAATATTTATATTACTTTAAAATATTAATAATATATTTAATTAAATTATTATATTTAAAAAATTAAAATTATTAAAAAGTAATAAAAATTTTTAATTAAGTATTTAATAAAAGTTAAATAAATTTAAATATAATAAAAAATAAAATATATTATTTATATATAATTAATATTATTAATTTAAGTATATTAAAGTATTATTATTATATTTATAAAAACATAATAAATTTTTAAATTTAATATAAATATTATTAATATAAATAATACTATTATTAAAGCTTATATAATAAATTAAATTATTAATTTTATTAATAATTATAAATTCAATATAAAAGTTATAATATAATATTTTTATAATTATATATAAGTAATATATAATTTTAAAGTAAAATTAATATAATAATTAATTTATTAAAAATATTAAAATTAATTAAGTATATTATAAAATTATAAAGTTATTAATATAATATTTTAAAAAAATATATAATTAATATTTAAATTATAAATAAATAAACTAATATTATATAATTTTAAACTTAGGAAAAAATTAAATAAAAGAAAAAATAATAATATATATAAATTAATTAAATAATAAAATATATAAATAAAAGTAAATATAATAAAATAATTAAAAAATTTAGTAAAATATAAAAAATAAAATATAAAATAAATTTAAATTTAATATAAAAAAAAATTTATTAAAAATAAAAATTATATAAATAAAACCTATATATAAATAAATTAATATAAAAAAATAATATAAAAATATATATATATATATATATATTATAACTTTTAATTATTATTTAATAATTTTAAATATTTTATTATAATTCTTTAAAAAAATAAAAAAATAAAATTTTAAATTTTTAAATATATATATACTTTTATTAATTAAAATATTTTTATATAAATTATTATTTTTTTTTTTTAATTTTTTAATTTTTAAATACTTAAGCTTTATTTATAAATTATAAAATTCCTAAAGTTTTATTTATAAATTATAAAGAAATTTTTTAAAAATTTATTATTTATAAACTTTATTTATAAATAATAAAAGATTTTTAAAACTTTAATTATAAATTATTAAAAAATTTCTAAAGTTTTATTTAATTTTATTTATAAATTATAATAAAGTTCTAAAGTTTTATTTATAAATTATACAATAAAGTAAAAAAAAAACTTTATTTATAAATTATAAAATTTCTAAAGTTTTATTTAATTATATTTATAAATTATAAAAGATTTTTAAAAGCTTAATTATAAATTATAAAAAGATTTTTATAATTTTATTTAGTTTTATTTATAAATTATAAAATATAAATAATAATTTTAATAATAAAAATAAAACTTTATTTTATTAAAAAATTATTAATTATTTTTTATATTTATAATTAATAATTTATTTTTAAATTATAATATATTATAAATTTTTTTTAATATAAAATATAATTAATTTTAATTATTAATAAACTTAAATTTTATTTTTATTATTAAAATAATTTAATAATATTATAAATTAATTATTATTAATTATAAACTTTATATATATTTAACTTACTTAATTTATTACTTTTATAAAGTAATTATTTAAAATATTATTTTTATAATATTATTATTATATATATAAAAAAATTTATTATTTTTATAAAGTAATTATTTAAAATATTACTTTTATAATAATTATTATAAAAGAAAAAAAACTTAAAAATAAAGTAATTAATTTAAATAAAGTAATAGTTTAAAATATTACTTTTATAATAATTATTATAAAAAAAAACTTAAAAATAAAATAATTAATTTAAATAAAATAATTAATTTAAAATATTATTTTTATAATATTATTATTATAAAAAAAAAAACTTAATAATAAAGTAACTAGTTTAAAATATTACCTTTATAATATTATTATTATTATAAAAAAAAAACTTAAAAATTTTTTTTTTAAAAAAATAAAAATATTAAAAAAAAAAAAAAATATTAAAAAAAAAATTTCTAAATAATAAAAACTAGCTTTTATTAATTTATTAATTGTAAACTTTATATATACTTAGCTTACTTAATTTATTATTTTTATAAAATAATTAATTTAAAACATTATATTTATATTATTATTATTATTATAAAAAAAAAAAAACTTAAAAATAAAATAATTAATATAAAATATTATTTTTATAATATTATTATTATAAAAAAAATTTTTTTTTATTACTTTTATAAAAAAAAAAAAAATTTATTATTTTTATAAAAAAAAAAAAAAATTTATTACCTTTATAAAAAAAAAATTTTTATTACTTTTATAAAATAATTATTTAAAATATTATTTTTATAATATTATTATTATATAAAAAAAAAAATTTTATTACTTTTATAAAGTAATTATTTAAAGTATTACTTTTATAATATTATTATTATTAAAAAAAAATTTATTACTTTTATAAAGTAATTATTTAAAATATTACTTTTATAATATTATTATTATTAAAAATAGCCCCTATAGTATAATAGTATATACCTAAAGGTTTTATAATATTTCTTTAAGTATTTATAAAGTAATTAATTTAAATTTAATTAAAAAACCTTATATTAATAAATTAATTATTTTATTTATTAAATAATTAAATTACTATAATACTTAAGTCCTTAGGTTAATTTTAATAACTACTACCTAAGGTTAATATATAACCTAAACTATATTTTATATAATAATAAAAACTTAGTTTAATAATATTAAACTTAAGCTATAGCTATTATAATATAATAATATTACCTAAAGTAATTTTAGGAAAATAAACTAGTAGGTCTTTTTTATAATAAAAAGCTATTACTAAAATACTAAGTATTAAATATAACTTATAGTAATTATAAATTAATAATATTTATTTAATTAATTAATAACCTTTTTTAAAGGGTTAAAAATATAATAGCTTTAGTTTATTATAGTTATAAACTATAATAATAATAAATTATTATAATAGTAAAGGAGTAATATAAAGGTTTTTATTTTAATAATAAATATAAGTTTTTTATAAAGGGTTTTTCTATTATAAAAAAATTAGTAAAGGGATTAGTTATTAACTTAACCTAGCTTAATTATTTAGTGTAATAATATTATTATTATTATTAAAAATAAATAAATTTTTTATTTTAAACTTTTATAAATTTTTAAAAAAACTAAAGTATTAAAAAATATAAATTCTTAAGAAGTAAAAGTTAATTAAAATAATAATATTATTATTAACTTTAAAATAAAAATAAAAATATTAAATAAAAGTTATTTATTAAAAATAAATAAATTTTTTATTTTAAACTTTAGTATTAAAAAAAATATTAAAAAAAAAATAAAAATATTAAATAAAAATTATTTACTAAAAGTAAATTAACTCTTTATTTTAAACCTTAGTATTAAAAAAAGAGAAAAGTACTAAAGAAAAAAGAAAATACTAAAGGAAAATACTAAAGGAAAATAAAAATATTAAATAAAAATAATTTACTAAAAGTAATTTATTAAAAGTAAATAAACTTATTATTTTAGACTTAGTATTAAAGGAAAAAAAAAGTATTATTAACTTTAAATTAAATAAAAGTAGTTTACTAAAAGTAATTTATTAAAAATAATTTACTAAAAATAAATATATTTATTATTTTAAACTTAGTATTAAAGAAAAAAAAATATTAAAGAAAAAAAAATATTAAAGAAAAAAAAAGTATTATTAACTTTAAATTAAATAAAAATTACTTACTAAATATAAATAAGTTTATTATTTTAAATTTTTAAAAATAATACTAAAGGAAAAAAAAAGTTTTTAAAAAAAAAATTTATTAAAAAAAAATATTAAAAATTTTTTTTTATTATATATAAATTAAAGTTATTTATAATATAAAATAAAATAATAAAAATACTTTTATAAAAATACTTATATACTAAAGTATATTATATTATATTATATTATATATTATAATAGTAACTTTATAATATTAATTTAATTAAATAAAATTTTATATAAAATAAATATATAGGATTTTATATATTTATTAAGTACTTAAAGTTAAATTAAGAAATATAATTATTTTTAAAACCCCTTTAGTAAATTTAGTTTCTAAAATAATATTATTAAAAAACTAAATAAAGAATTTTAAAAAATTTAAAAATAAATATTTTAAAGAAAATAACTTAAATTAATTTATGAAATTATTTTATTTATATAGTATTTTTATTTAGTTAATAAATATTATTTTATTATAAAATAGAAATTTTTTTATAATATAATTATAAAAAAATAATTATAAAAAAATAAAAGAATATAAAGTATTTTTTTAATTTAAAATAATATTAAGAATTTTATTATTTAAATTTTAACTTTATTATAATTTATTTAATAATAATAATATTATTATTATAAAATATAAATAATAATTATTATAATATACTAAATAAAATTTATATAATTTATAATTATAATTAATTATTTTAATAATAAATTCTTTTATAATATAAAATATTCTTTTAGTTTTAAATAATATTTAAAATTTTACTATTTAAATTATACCTTTAATATAATTTATAAAATTAAAATAAAAATATTATTATAATATATAAATAATAAATAAATAAAATTTAATATTAAATTTTTTTTTTATTATTAAAATTATTATTTATATAATTTAATTTTTCCTAAGTATAAAAAATAAATTACTTAAAAAATATTAATTACAAAAAAACCTTTATATATAATAATAATCTTTAATAAGTTATTTTATTAATTTTTTTAATAATTGTCTTAATACTTTTACTTAGCTTAAGGTTTTTAATACTCTTTAGTTAATTTAATTTATATTTTACTTTATTTAACTTTAGCTTTTTCTTTTTTAAAGTTTTTAATTATAAATTTATAATTTTATTAATTATAAATTTAATTATTTATTTAATTATTTTATTATATATTATAATTAAATTATAATTATTATTAAAAAAAATAATTAAAGTATATTATTTTTTTATATAGTTTTTTATATTATATATATAATTTATTTTTAAAAATTATTATTACTTTTTATAACTTAATAAAAAAATATAATAAATTTATTTAATTTAATTTAATTATTAAATTATAATTTATATACTTCAAGTTAATTATACTATACTTAAACTTTATTATTTAGGTTTTTTTATATATTTATATTATATTTAAACTTTATTATTTAAGTTATTTTATATACTTTAAGTTTAATTTTAAACTTTAATCAATTATACTTTATAATTTAAATTTTTAAAGTTTAACTTAATTAATTATAATTAATTAAATTAAATTATATATTAATTTTAAATTTTAAATTAAAAGCTAAAGTATAGTTTTTTTTATTTTAATTATTATAGTTTTACTAATATTTTTAATAATAAATATAATTTTTAAAATAAAAAAGTATTATATTATAAAAAATAAATATTATATTATAAAAAATAAATATTATATTATAAAAAATAAATATTATATTATAAAAAATAAATATTATATTATAAAAAATAAATATTATATTATAAAAAATAAATATTATATTATAAAAAATAAATATTATATTATAAAAAATAAATATTATATTATAAAAAATAAATATTATATTATAAAAAATAAATATTATATTATAAAAAATAAATATTATATTATAAAAAATAAATATTATATTATAAAAAATAAATATTATAATTATTAATTATATAAAAAATATATATTATATTTTAATAAAATAAAATTATAAATTATAATTATAATACTTAGTTTTATAAACTTTACTTTTAAATAATATTTTTTAATTTAATAATAGTATTTTTTAATTTATTTTAATAAAATTTATAATTAATTTAATTAGATTTAATTTTTATAATTTCCTTTTACTTTTATTTTTTAATAGCTTAATAATTAAACTCTTAATGTAGTATAAAGTGTGGGGTAGTATACTAATTATACTTCTGAAACTCAGGAAGTGGGATATCACAAGCTTCAGTCTATGTCGCACCTTCGCAATAAGCACTCACCTCACATATACACGGGAGAACTACATTCAAGATGGATTTCTCTAAATTCAGCAAGGGTTTCTCGTAAGTCCACCCTCTTAGAAGGAGCTGTTGAGCAATATTTAACTAGTACGACTTTGGCAGTGATTTCAGTGCGCAGATTACTCCGTTTGCGTCACGGACCTTCCAGTTTACCAAGGAGCAGTTGGGCCAAGCAGATGATCGAGTATGCGTTTCGCAAAGCCAACATTATCGCACAACATGGAATTGTGGCACTAATGGTTTGTTGCCATAGACTGAGCTTCCTGCCGACTACATCGACCTTGAGAAAAAGGTCGATGCGCTGAAACAAGCCCACCAGAAGATGCTTGCGGTGACGTCTGTTGCTCAAACTGCGCCCGGAGGGGTAATGCTTGGCTAATATGGAGAATTGAGCAGTTCGCAATATACCAACGAAGCCTATGACTATCCTCCCAACATCAAGGAGACATTTCAAGATCTTGGCCGAACCGTGAGTGAGAAGGTCAGCCTTCTATCTTCGGCTACATCTACTGCAGAGGCCCAAGCAGCTCTCGTGGCTCCAGCATCTGCGAAGCCGCAACCGAAGACTTTCAACCATGCCATCTCTCGTGCGAGCTTATCCAGCAGCCAGCTCCTGCACCAGCACCACACTGGTGCTGGCGAAGATCCTCTGGCAACAGCTCTCGAGAAATATGCACTTGCTATGGAACGAGTGGGCGACGCACGCCTTGCCCAGGATTCACAAATTCAAAGCCGGTTCCTAGCAGGATGGAACACGACTCTCAATACCAATCTTACCTTTGCGGCGCGTGCTAGAAAGAATGTTGAAAATTCAAGATTGACCCTCGATGCTGTCAAAGCTCGTGTAAAGGGAACAACCTTTAAACTTGGCGGCGGCCACGCTCGGGCTGACCGTCCCGACGAAGCAGAGCTCAGCGCTGATGCTCAAGAAGAAATCGAGAAAGCAGAGGACGAATTCGTGACCCAGACCGAGGAAGCGGTTGGTGTGATGAAGAACGTAAGTGTATTTGCTCTCCAGTGCCAGAACACTTGCGGAAACTAATGACCCTGCATCTATAGGTTTTGGACACCCCTGAACCACTTCGTAACCTCGCCGAACTTGTTGCTGCCCAAATGGAATATCACAAGAAGGCATACGAGATCCTAAGTGAACTCGCTCCGGTCCTCGAGACCCTGCAGACGGAGCAAGAAGTAGGCAGCACCTCTAAATTTTCAGCACTATAATAAGGAGCTGGCTGACATTGAGGGCGTTTATTAGGCCAGCTACCGAAGAAATCGTGATATGGCTTGAGGAATATCTAATGCTTTAATTGCGTGATGCAAGTAGGATTTTCAACATTAGTTCGATGAATGCCGCATAATATATACCTTGCTTGTTAGTTCTGAAGCTTGAACACGACCCAACTATGAATAAAAAGGTGCAATAAGATGTCAGACTTGGATGAAAATGAAAGTCACTTGAATTTGTGGCGTATAAATTCCTCATGAGATGGGGCGTGCAGCTTTCTAGTACAATGCAGAATTTGTAGTTCTCCACAACTTTATTTTCACCTCTCAATTGGCATCATAGTAAAAGACCTAAATAACAAGGCAGGGAGAAGAAATACAAAGGAAGAAAAGAAGAAAAAAGACAAATACCATTCATGAATTTCGAAAAACCTCTATATGGGAGTGAAGGCTCATCTCACGCTCGATCTTCTCGCAGTTTTAACCATTCACGTAGCGATGTTCAGTTCGTTGTTGCTGGTGTCTCGGAAGCAGATGAAAATCCAAGGTCATCAGTGAAACAATTCCCCCACCGTGGGCTAGAAGATCTAGAGAAGCAAGAGAGGAAATTTCAGTCTGAGTCTGAGAATGGAAAGCAGAAATCGAGACTCCGGGAGGATGATCGCAAGGGCCATCTGGACGTCCTACTACGCGCGACTGAGCAATTCCTAGCTCAAGGGGAGATCGCGAAAGCAGCGAAAGCATTTGGAATCGTTCTTCAACTGAGGCCTCGGGCTGAAGCCATTGACATTCGTCTCCACCATCTCTGGGTAATTGGGTCGGAGATCCTGATGCGGCAGAGAGAGCAGCTGAAGGAGATTGACGAGCAGCTATTCACTGGCAGCAATGGGACTCAAAAGGCCGCACCACGATGGGGTTCTTCCAGCAACATGGGCGAGCTTAAGTCGTACTTTGAGATATTGATTCGTCAATACGCATACGATCATAAAGCACCACACAAGCTCTCAGCAGTCGACTTCTGGCTGGCCCTGCTTAGCTGTGAGTTAAGCACCGTCTACGCTGAGCATCTGAGAGGCATCGCTCATCTGGAGGCTGAAACGAGACTACAACAACATGGGGACTCTACACATCATGATACCGTTCTGTCGTCGTCACCCAATACGAATGAGTCTCTTGGTGGACGATCTGATTTTGAGGTCGTGGACTCTGGGCCGCATCATGAGACGAAAATGGATTGGGCGAACCAAAGAGAAGCAATTTGCCAACGCACCCTCATTCGCCTACGAGATATTAACCAAAGGACGGAGAAACTAGTCGACCAATTGCCTTACTCTAAAAATGAGAGATTTCTACAGTTAAGAGAGATAACGTCACTTCTCTCCATTGACTTGAGTTTACTAAATTCTAGCACCTCAAGGCCATAGTACCATAACTCGTGTCAAGTCTTTGGATCTGGCCTGGGCTGCTATGGTTTATAGGCCTTGCATTATAATTCTTCTTCTTCTTCTTCTCTACGGCTTTTGGAATGCTGGGTGTGGCAACTCTGCCTTCTCTTCAAGAGAGACACAAAGGAGTCGCCCGTGGATGCACCTATGGGTAGCAAGGCAAGATGTTGGGAAAGATTGCCTTATCTGCTTCCCTTCCTACTTCGCGGCTTCATTTCTGAGCCCAGCGCTGCAGCAGTAAAGCTGTGTTTGAGCTCCCAACTACGACGCACCAGTCCCCTCCTGGACTCCAAGATGCCTGTCTGCCCACAAAATTGGCCGAGGATGACTCCATCTTATGGTGTCGTAGCGGCTCGTGCGTATCATCCATGCTATACTTGGTCGCCCATGATTCCAATGTCTCCGGGCTGAACTCCTGAGAATCTGTATGGTTTACATATACTGGAGTTGATGAATCTCGCTCACTGCCGGCTGCACGAGGCTTACTTGGTGGATCTGCTTTTGCCCGCGGGATAACGGGCTTCTGCCAACTAGGAAGCTGTATCGGTTTGCTTTTGTCCGTATGGTTTGCGAGCGACGACATGATATCGCGGTGAGCAGTCAGTCGCTTCAAATCCCAGAAAAAAATGTTGCCTGCTGCATTACAGAATGCAAGCACCGGATTCTGGTTGGGCACATGATGGAGCTTGAAGCGCATGAAAAACTGAGGGCCGCAGTTCGGGGTGTGGAATGCCAATAGTCGTGTATATTGGACTGGGCATTGAGGGGACGTTAGGGGAACGAAAGCAGACCGCGTAAGCCGTCCAGGATCTTCGTAATTCGTTGGGAGCACATTTTGTGGCGTGGGAGCAGTACTCTGGGGTGGTAGAGGATCATCTGAGGAGAATCCTTCGATCTTCCACAGGACAATCACGTTATCGTGACAAGCTCTAGATAGGATGAGATCTCCATAAAATGAGACACTATAGAACAATTAGCACTGCTATAATATTTTGGCTCTTTGATTGTCTCACCAATCGACAATGCCGCTGTGCACTGCTGAAGTTGAAAAATGAGGATAATGAACCTGCAGGGGCGTATCAATAGGTTCATTGGGGAGATCAGGAATGGTCCACTGCATTATAACATGGATTAGTATTGTACAGCAAAGTTGGGCAGACCGCCTTCATACCAGGTTTATAATCTGGTCGTGACCACCTGACAAAAGATAGCGCCCAGTTTCGTGGAAAGCCTATGAAGTATCAGTTTCCAGGAAGCCTTGAGATAGGGCTATGGTGAAGCATCTTACCACACTGAGCAGATTCCAAGAGTGACCTTCTCCGGCGAGAATGCATAAACATGGTTGGCTCCTATGTTTTTCTTCCACGCTCCATATCCGTACACTTGTGTCGTCTGAAGCTGAAGCGATGATGTATGGGTTGACAGGGGATGTGGCTAAATCATTAACGTCCTGTGTTTTGAGTGAGTTCCTGAGGCCCAAGGTGAAGAAGTGAGAGAAGACGAACCCCGCCATGGCCAACAAAGCACTATAAGATGAAACCTTTCAGTCTAAGTCCGATATATCGTGTCCTAACAGTTGTGGTGCCTACCTCAACCAACCGGCCATCAACTACGTCGTATATCTTAACCTTGGCATCAACGCCGCCAATGCAGATATACGGCCTGCCATTTACGGCATCCATAGTCCAAGTACAACAACAACTGGCAGCCTCATCCTGTGACTAGTTTAGTTATATTAACTTTGTGATTGAGGACGCGTTACTCACGTCATCGTCTCTTATGACATTGATTACATGACAAGGATTGACATCGCCTGTGTCTTTTGTGAGTCGGCATATAACAACCTAAAGCACTGCGTTAGGAAACGAATGCTGTTATATTGCCTGGTGATGAGTGACGCGGTTATTTGACAAGCTTTCCGTATCACTTACATGCTTTTTGCTGATAGCAGCAAAGACAGGTTCATGGTCTAGGGGCTGGTAAGGGCAGAATTTGACATCAAAGAATTCTATCCATTGTTTTAGCGGTTAGTCTTTCATCAATCACGGGTAAAATATAACTCTGGTAGCGGAATTGGATGCTTGCCTGCGATATTATCATCACTGCCGAGGAACCTGGTGTCATTCTGCAGCTGTGTTAGCAATGAGCAATGCGCATGGATGGTTGATACTCACCTCTAGGGAGAAGGAAGTACGCAGTTTGGGGAGCTCAAAGTTCACATCATCGATGCTAGCCATCCCGCCTGGTGGTTCTCTTTAATGTCGTCAAAATTAGAGTGGTATGGCATGAGTTCCAATCTGGGTTGAAGCACTGAAATGTCGCTGGATGTATTCTGCCCCACATCAATTTTGTCAGCAAAATTTAATAGCGATTGAAGTGAGGTGAAGTCAGATCGCGATTTTAATCCACAGAGTCGATAAAATGAACTGGAAGCAAGTAGTTGCAAATCTACCCAGAAAATTGCTATCTGGGTAGCTTTAATACACTGAAAATACCGCGCTATGCACAAAGCGTGATTGTCCATGAAGTACATCATCCACCCGAGACAAAGACTTCAAACGAAAATGAAATCAATGGTCATCATCATGAGCGAGCCGTTTGTATTATTATGACAAGCAAGCATTATTAGCTATTCCCAAGACATTGCACAATAAATATATGAAGAGGCGCTTATGTTACATCTTGGAATATATATATATATATATATATATATATATATATGTTTGTGCGTGTATATGGTGAGATGGATCTATCCAATGATTTTTGCGAAAACAGTCATCAGCTTGCTTCTCTCACATAGTCTTGCCAGGTTGTAATTGAATCAGTTTGCAAGTCGCGCTCCCATCCTACTCCGCTCCATGCCTGCAGTCGACTCAAGTGTCGTATTGTTGGGCGTCCATGAGGGCAATTCCAGGGCTTATCCAGCTCTCCCATGTGGTTAACAAGAGAATACATCTGGCTTCTCGTCAAGGCTTTACCAATCATAATGCTGCTTCGACATGCCCTCATCGCGAACATCTTTTGAACCTTCGAAGGGCGAGGGATGTACGAAGACTCAGCCGATTTGTCGCCTAAAAGAGATATCAATTCTTCCAAATCATCTAGTTTGAATGTGACTTCGCGGCTGAGGGGTAACGAAGTCAACTGGCATCGCGATCCCACAGGGAAACGCCCTGTTGTATCAATATCTACTTTAAAACCATTCGCATTTAGAGCGGTTGAATTCTCCAGTATTATCTCCTCTTCAAGAGCTGTCAGCTGAAGTCTCATGGGATGCACAAGGCGCTGTGATTGGATCTCAGTGGTATTTTGGAGCCTTTCGTAGTTGTACTTCTCGTCAGACGCATGCTGGTCGATGATGAAAAGTTCATCGTGCTTTCCCTCGCTTCCAGAGCCCAGATGACTGGCAGGCTTAACGGCTATGATAAACCCAAGATTGAACTGGCCGATAATTCTCATTTTCGAAAAATCACCCTTTGAAATAATAAGAGGGAGTCTAGATTCTGCATCGCTGGCATCGATTCGCTCCACAGAAGAGGCATTGTGCGCCGAAGAACCAGATTGAGAAGTATGACGACGAGGACGCCTATTATGGAGTAGTCGGAGCTTGCTCTTCTCTACATGTAAGTTTTGTATGCAACACGCCGTAATGTCTTTTCGCCGCACAGGTTTGGGGGGCTGTATTCTGGACTCTGCGAGAAGAGTTCTTGTATTGTCGCTTCTGATCGGGGAACCGCCGCCTGTTGATAAAAGGGTGGGTTTCGCATGCTGAATATCGGGCTCTGTTTCCAGAGACTCTTTATCATGTTGAGATTGCCCAGAAGAAGTATCATCGTTGATGGCTTTAGTATTCCTTTGTACCCGTGTAGGTCGTTGAATGTCAGGTTCGCTATCTGATTCATATATTTCTGGACGAAGTAGTTCCTTTACTTCGTCTTGTTTTGGTGACATGGGACGTGACATTTCTGTTTCAGGAGATTTGGATTCATCCTCCACATCTGCAGCTTTGGTTGGGCTTTTTACGTCTCGCATAGGAGTTACTACCTCGCGTAGTTCTTTGACGCCAGCATCCTCTACAGAAAGATCAGGAGTAACAGGACTGGAAGAGCCAGAAACTTGTGCATGGACGTTGAAATCCGGATCATGCAATCTCTGATGTTGGCTGAAAGCGGCATTGACACTCGAAATAGCTGACGACTCCTCACGTGGAGGGGAGTGGTTCACCAAGATGGTCTTCAGACGAGGGGTTTCTGGGGCGGTTTTCTCTGGAGAAGATGCTATGCCTCTCCTTATCACTGGTTCGATATTGCTGTTTAGGTGCAATTTCTCCTTCTCATTACGCTGCGACCTCGTCTTCATCAATCGCGATGCCGGAGCAAATTCGTCATCCGGCTCTGACACTTCGCTGTCTGCCGTTAAGCTGATTTTGTTATCCTCGTAACTGAGGCTTTGTTCTACCTGGGGGGTAGAATGAGATATAGACGGTGACCTGTCGAAAAGTCGATGGAGTTGTCCAGGCTTAGTACCTTTACCATGAGAAGCCTGCAGTTTCACATTCTGAGTTGATGTCGCGACTGATATACTGTCTTCATGGGTATCAAACAACTCAGACAAGGAGGTACGGAGAGTATCCAGGAGGTTGTTTTGATCGTGCAGTAGAATGGACCGCTTATCAGGGCTGACGTTCACGTCATATAGCATAGTATCTAGCTGGACATCGGCGAAAATGAAGGGCGACTGTGAGTTGTTATATGATCGATAAACTTCGTTGAAGGCTTTGGCCAATTGAGGCAGTGAGCAGGGTCGACCATTGACAAAAAACATTTGTCGATCAGGGGTCTGTCTACCCTCCCCATGAGCAGGTTTTGAGACGTGGCCAACAATGCGAACATCATGACTGTTAGAAGCTGATTTGTCGCTAGAGCGGGTACCCGAGGGCTTGAGTTCCAGGTGAAGATCGAGAGGTATCAACGCTGCTAGAGTTTTGGCGCCAAAGATATTGATAATGTTCTCACGGGTAGTCGCATTGCCTTTCGTGGAAAAGAGTAATATGCGTTTCCCTTTTGTAGGTTGTTGAGATACGGAGAATTTCACGTTCGTCAGGATACACGCATACTGGTTAAGTAGAGCTATGACCTTGTGCCACTCCCTCTTGATATTACGGTCAAGTTCTCGGCGTCGGACAGGTAAATTGTGGAATAAGTTTTCGACTGCAACAGTTGTCCCTCGCTGGGCTGCAACGACGGTTGTGCTATCCAGCTCTCCTGACTGGTGAAAAGTTAACTTGGAACCTTTAGGAGCTTCTTCCTCTAGGCATGTCGTCACGGTTAGAATTGACAAGGCGCATAACGATGCCAAAGCCTCTCCACGAAAGCCAAAAGTCTGTAGTGACTCTATGTCAGAATAGGAAGAAAGCTTTGATGTGTAGTGCTTGAGCGCGACAGAGCTATAGTTTGCCGGCGAGATTCCGGATCCATTGTCTTGAACTTCAATTGAATCGAGTCCTTGGTTTTTGAAACGAACGTCTTTATTACAAGTCAGTCGAGAGACATGGTCAAGCGTCATTACACCCAATTGGCACACCAACCTATGATGGTTGCCCCAGAGTCAACGCTGTTCTCGACCAGCTCTTTAACTACGGAACATAGGTCAACAATGACCTGGCCGGATTGGATTTGATGGACCTAACGGCCAAAAATTAGCCGGATATTTGCATATAGAAGTTGAAGAACTTACACTACGGCCATCAATTTGTTTGATCGTGGCCATAAATTCCACAGATGCAGGTGTGAGAGCACCAAAGATATGTTGGAACAGAGAAGCAGCGTGAATGACGGCAACAGGATAAATACGTCCTAGCGCTTTTTGCCAGTAGCATCACGCTTGTACCCACAATAATAAGCAGTCAGTATAAAGCTAATAATGCAAACTATATTTGATATAATTAATTAACTGAATTATTGAGTTTGAATAATATTATTAATAAAATGCCAGTGATTTAGATCTATCATAACAGTTGAGTATAAGTTAATTTGATATTCAAATAATAATAATTCGGACTTGGGGTCATATTTAACAAGGTAATCAGCGATAGTGATACAGTGTATTGTACTAGAATTTTGAATTATTTATCAAGAAACTATAAAGGATATAGCTCCGGATTTCATGACGATTGTCGCTCAAAATATGTCCATTGCCCTTGAGCAGGCTTTTCATCCAGATTTTCCCAGCTGTGGCCAGTGTCAGCAATGACAAGAACTTTGCATGCCAAAAGAGAGGTATTGTCTTCGAAATAACTTACACTTGTGCCTGTTCCATAGTCTCAATTAGTTGTAGTTCGCCCTCCGCCACCTGGATGACCTCTTCAATGAGACCAGCACCCAGTTGTTGCTCAAGCTCCTTGACCCTGTCTCACTTGTTAGTTGTCTGGTGAATATTTGTATCATAGCCTTAGGCTCACTGTTCAGCTGTAAGCTGGGGCTCATCCTCCCACTGCAGCTTTTCGTCGTTGATGTTTTGATGCTCCGCGGCGTCAATGATCGGATCGTTGCTGCCCACTTGACTCTCGCCATTCCATTCCTGCGACCGAACGTCTCCGGTATCATGCTCAATGCCAACAACAAAGACACGATTGCCAAACTTATAAGTCCTAGCACCACTACCATCGATTCGATCACTGGCAGCCTCGAATTGGTGGGGGTATTTTCGCATCAGCTCCTTCGCCTTCACAGTCCACTCCTCATATCCAGGCGGAACGATCTTTTCGACAAGACCCATGCGATGCTTGGTCGTCGCCTCGACGGATTGGCGGTAGAGAGATGTTTCGGGTATGGATTGCAGCCTGTTCAGTGTTGTGCTGTACAGGTATAACAGAGTAGATCGGGGTGTTTTGTGAGTCCATAGTCCTGTGAGTCCTGTAGGGGTACCGGGCTCGAGATAGCTGGCGAGAGCTCGAAATGTCGGCCGCATTTTGGCGAATGTCAATTGTGAGCCAATGTGAGGCAGTGCGCAATTGAACTTTGGTTTCGCTATTCTATTGAACCGCGGGGAGAAGTTTGAGTGTAAATCCAGCTGGTCGCAGAGAAGACCCACAATAACCACTCAACACCCGGAACTGAACGGAGTAGCGGCATATTACTACACAGTCTCAACAACATGAAATTAAACAGTTATAATGAACCCCTTTAAATAGAAGTGGAAACGTAAATACAATAGCAATAAGAAATAAAATTTTAGGTATATAATATATACAATTTTTTTTCCTTTAAAAAGGGTATTTTAAATAATAATAATATTATTATTATTATATATAAAACTATATATTCCCAATAGTTAATATTTAATATTGATTTTATTATACTACTACTACTTCTCTACGCATATCTAAGTATTCGTTTATAAAAATTTGGTCGCTTTTCATAAATAGCTCTCTTTTAGGATTAGCGCCTTTTTTTTTCGCTTACCTACCATATGACGCGCCTCGATCGGCGTCTAGAATTACAGTGCGCGATCTAAGCTCGAGGTACCTATCCTTAGGAGTGTTCTGGGGTGCAGCTTCGTACTTGTAGGACTCGTTCTCCATCAACAAAGCACTCGTCCTCGGATCTATCCTGTGATCACGATTCAGCAAAATGGCTCAGGGGTAAGACTTACTGGTAATGATGCAGAAAGAACTGGACTAACACAATGTGCGCATCATTCGTCTACAGATATTCCATTCTCATCGGCCTCGTGGTCATCGTTGCGTTGAGCGCGGCGGCCTGGTTTTTGTCCCCCAAAGGCGAGAATCAAGTGTCAGTCTGTTGCGCCCCATCGCGAATTCTATCATGCTAACAGCTTGTGTTTAATAGCTTATGGCGGTCGTCCCTGATTCTGGCCATCGTCAGCTGCTATCTCATGTGGCTAATCACTTTCCTCGCACAACTCCATCCACTGATTGCACCAAGACGAAGCGATTTGCGAGAGGAATTCCTGGGACATAGTAACTAGAGTTGATTGCTGGCTATGACAAGCATAGCCTCAGGCGTATTGGGAAGACTGGCGTTAGGGGTTTTACTTCGTTCACATCATCTTGTATTGCTATCGAGTTTCTCACTGGGAGTCACCTTCCTCACCTGCAAGCCATCATTGATTACGAGTGTACAAATAGGTGCCGGAGTAGCTTGAGACCAGTCTATCTTATGGAAATATCGAAATTTGATAGGACAGGCCTGTGCTTACGCGGTTACAATAAGATAGCAACATGGTATATGCAATGTTAGTTCGGTTAATATACATTGATTTGGTTGTCAGGAATCACTTTATCCTACAGCTAAACGGCCAGCCCAGTCTCTGATATACTTCACCAGGGCCCAAAGAGCTTTGCCATCTGCGGCGACGCTGCTGTCACCAATGGAATCTACATCGCCCAGTCCAGCAGATATTAATATCAGCTGGCCCACAGCCCAGCGTACAGATGCGCCGGCAATTGCTAAGAAGCAGGCAACATAGTATTTGCAGTCAAGTAGAATCCGCAGGGCTTCTACATTATTTGCCACGACAGCCCAACCTAGGGACCTTGCAGCCGCGGGCACATCATATTCCCAGATGACCATCAAGATTGGAAATAATTTGGTCGAGGACGATACAAGCAAGGCTGTCGATACTGAATTCGGGCGATTGTACCGCGGCATCAGGCCTGTGATATTTAGCGGCGAGAGGTGGGATGATGTAAAAAATCGGATGCTCAGATGGAAAGCGATTGTGGACAAGGCGCACAGGACCACTACAATAGCAGTGTTAGTCGACGGCGTAATGGAGACGAAGATACAGAATACTGACGAAAGAACATGTACTGAATCACAATCGGCTGTTGCGCGAGCGGTCCTAGTCTACTCTCGCCAGGACTAGACGAGGGAATGGTTTGCTTTTCTATGCGCGCCCATGTCAAGTAGACATCGAATAGCAGGAGCAACACCCCCAAACGAATGATAGAAGGCTGTTGAAGATATTAGCATGCGGGCATGCTGATAAATCTGGCAGGAGAAGGAGGGAGCTGGAGTGGTTAACATACGTCAAAGCGATCTCCATCCCGCATCAAAGTGTTGTGCAGCAAATGGCGATAGACCTATGAGAGGTTCAGAGATGAGATATGCCATGCAAAACGGCCCGAGTCACAGTACCTGGGGTTTAATGAGGACCAGATCGATAAAGAGCACAACAAAGTCGTGCTCTACATATTTATCACAGAAATGGCCACATTTTCGGCAGACAGTGAGGCGAATCAAGTGCCCATTGGACTTATCATCAGCTCCAGAATATTGCGTCCACAGAGTTTTGACAGGATACCGGCACTCTATACAGATAGGCATTGGTATGGCGAGAAGTCGCGTAGCTTCGACATGGGATATTTGATTCGCGGTGTGTTGCTCCGTGTCGTATGCCGGTTTGCAATTACATGGGCGTCTAATCGGATTGGCGATATTCGGGTTGAGGTGCCAGTACTAAGATAGTAGTCGGTACTTTGTGCCTGGACTCTGCGCCTGTATCGGTGCGATTAGCAGCTTAAACTGTATTTAGTAGCAACCTACCTTGCTGCTTGCGGATACCGATATCATAGTCTAATTTGCCTCACGTAATCAGCATAACATGCTTGTTTGTTTTGTAATAATTGTTAAGATAAGAGTTGTATTGAAAATTGTATCAACTTTAATATTATTATTAAGTAGTCAATCATACATAAAAGCAGCCTTTTTGGTGATTTATGCTCATTATCTTTGAAGAAAGATGCGGAAATAAAAAGAGAACCGAATAAATAGCCTAGATCTTACCCAGCCTCTCTTTACATTAGTGTGCATGTCGATTTCTAAAATGACGCGAAATGCTCCCCCAACTCTATCTAGCTGGTTTCCCGCGATTTTATCCACTTAGTGCTCTGCGCCTCTTTCTGCTCGCTTTAATTGGACCAGATGACGGCGGAATGGGTCGCATTCGGCCGTGTGACTTTCTGTTTTAATTTCACTACTTTTTCCCAAAGTGTTATCACCTTATTCTGGCCGTAGCAACCCATAGCCACTCACAGCTTCGGCCTCACCAAAGGTCTCTCTTCGACCTTTCCCATGACGAGGCGCTCGTCGTCTGTTGATGTCGGTGGTAAATCCTCCCTCGAGCTGCAAAACCCAGATGCCGAGTCAGAACACCGCCTCAATGGCTTAATATCCCGGCAACCATCGACTTCAAGGCAACTCAGCGGCGTCTATTCGAACCAGGCGAATGGCCACCAGCACCCTACCAGCCATGCAGCAGTCGCATCCTTTTCACCACTATCGCTCCCTACTTCGTCGCCCAGTATGACCACGACCAAACAGCCGCCCCTAGCCAGCTCGGGGGCGCGCAATCGCAGTCTGTGGTTCATGTCGGTTCTGTCCTTTTTCGTTGCCACGGCTGGTGTTGGCCTCTTGTTCGCTATCTTTCGGTCGCTCACGACACGCCAAATTGAGCCTAAAGGATGTCGAATGTCGTATATGCGACCTTCCTACATTCACTTCTCCGAATTCGATACTGAACACACCCGTTTTGCAAGCAAATACTCTCTGTATCTCTATCGCGAGCAAGGGATTGATAGCGGTCAGGTTGGTTTCATATCCCCCTTCTCGAAAAACAGGCATAAGGAAGCTCACATCATGGCAACAAGTTGCGCGGAATTCCGGTTCTCTTCATCCCAGGTAATGCCGGAAGCTACAAGCAAGTCCGGCCAATTGCTGCAGAGACTGCCAATTACTTCCATGATTACCTTCAGCATGACAGTAATCAGCTAGATTCTGGCATAAGGACTCTTGATTTCTTCACCGTCGACTTTAATGAAGACATCACCGCATTCCACGGCCAGACCTTACTTGACCAAGCTGAATATCTCAACGAAGCCGTCCGATACATTCTTTCGCTCTACTCTGAGCCACAGAGAGCCTCTCGAGATTCGCATCTACCAGATCCGACGTCCGTCCTAATTCTTGGACATTCAATGGGAGGAGTTGTCGCAAGGGCAATGTTGGTCCAACCAAACTACCAGGAGAATTCGATTAATACCATCATTACAATGTCAGCACCGCATGCACGCCCTCCAGTTACATTCGACGGCCGGATCGTTCAAATCTATGATGAAATCAATGATTATTGGCGGCGTGCGTATACCCAAAAATGGGCCAGCAACAATCCGCTGTGGCATGTCACTTTGGTATCGATCGCTGGTGGAAACTTGGATACTGTCGTACCGTCTGATTATGCCAGTATTGAATCGCTTGTGCCCGAAACTCATGGATTCACTGTTTTTACGTCGGGAATACCAACGGTATGGACAAGCATGGACCATCAGGCGATTCTCTGGTGCGATCAGTTTCGAAAGGTGCTGGCCCAAACTTTGTATAGCATCATTGATGTTCACCGAGCCTCTCAAACGAAACCCCGAGCACAACGGATGAGAGTCTTTAAGAAGCGACTTTTGACTGGTTTGGAAACGATTGCCGAGAAGACTCTGTCTCTAAATGAGCCGACAATCCTCCTTACTTTGGACGACTCGTCTAGTACGGTAGTGCCAACCGGGGGCCGGCTAATCCTCTCACAGCTTGGTTCTGAGGGTACGCCGAAGGCCTATCTCCTTCCCGTGCCGCCTCATGGATCTCCTGAGCCAAAACGCTTTACTCTGCTGACTGATGCTCAACTTGGCGCCCCTATCGATGGCAACCGGCTGCAAGTCCTCTTGTGCAGCGTTTCCCCCGTTCAACACACGAGTGTCAATTCGTTCTTTTCCTCCACGATAGATCTATCGAGGAACGGTACTACACCGACGAAGTTAGCATGTAAGGATGCCGCGTCTGACACGGTCCTCCTCCCAGCTTCGACAACGAATATTCAAGCCCCTTTCTACCTGGACGGAGAATCCCAGATATATCCTTTTTCATATTTACAATATGACGCTGAGCATCTCTCTGATCATCAGTTTGTTGCCGTCATCGATAGAGCAACGCAAATCAGCCAAGGCTTTGCTGTTGCAGAATTTAGCGATCACTCTTCCTTTCAAAAGAAGGAAGACATCAGCCTCACTCGTCTTCTGACATTTGGTCTATCATTCCGGCTGCCCGCTGGTCGCCCTATCGCTATGGATATCAATATTCCGGCCCTCAAATCAAGCCTGATAGCCTTTGATATGGTGATAAAAAATCAGCAATGCGTTAGAAGCCAACAACTTTTTGCGCCACTAATCCGCCAATATATTCAAAGGCCCTACGAATCGAAATATTTTGTCAATGCTGGGGCGACCGGGATCAGCTTCCACGGTGTCGCCCCATACATGCCACCCCCATTAACGCCGCCTGGTGCCGACGGCCTAGCTTTTGGGATATGGTCTGATCCGACGTGTGAAGGGCCCTTGGAAGTCGACATTTATGTGGATGTATTAGGAAGTCTTGGCAAACTGTATATGCGATACCGTACAGTTTTTGCGGCCTTTCCTCTACTCATCGTTACGTTGGTACTTCGGAAGCAGTTCAATGTTTATGACACGAAGGGCACCTTTATCTCCTTCTCCGAAAGCTTAGACTTGTCAATGCGCCAGTCAATTCCGCTTCTACTGTCTTGTCTAACTCTCTTGTCTATTTCCCCCAGTGGAGTGACGACTTTTCTCGCTGCACTTGTGGACAACAACCAGGCAAATCCAAACCTTTCTTCGAACGTTAGCTTTCATAAGAACGACCTTCTCATTGGTACCGACGACCCTTTTTTCATCTATCTTGTGCCTTTTATTGGCATTGTATGTATCGGCGTCTGTACTGTTTTGCATTACATTCTTCTTGCTCTGACAAGAATTCTTGGTGTTGCATATGCCGTATTCACGGCAATACCTGCGATCAACGGCTATAATCTTCTGAGCCCATCGCCGGTGTTTGCACCATCTACTCCTCGGCGAAGAGTGATCTCGACGATCATTCTATTATTTCTGGTGTCCACTTTCATTCCGTACCAATTCGCGTACTTAGTCGCTTGCCTTGTACAGATTCTTACCGTTGTTCGCGCTCTTCGCATATACGTTGTCACACCTTCAACGGCCAACTCCAACTATTATCACTATTCGCATTCTATTCTTCTGCTAATGATGTGGGTTCTCCCCATCAATTTGCCTATACTGGCGGTCTGGGTTCGAAACCTGGCCGTTCACTGGCTCACACCGTTTTCTTCTCATCACAATGTGTTGTCTATAATGCCATTTATATTACTGGTGGAGAATTTGACAACAGGCAAGATGGTTCCTCAAGTAACATATGGATTTCGCCATGTTACCAGCGGGCTTCTTTTTGGCACGGCGCTTTGTGCTGCAATTTACGGCGTTTCACATGCATACATGCTCCATTACTTGGTTAATGTAGTCGCTGCATGGCTCGTCATTTTACACTCTTCTTCGGAGCCATGGTCATTAATGAATTTCGGTACTTTTTTGGAAGGGGATGTGGATGAGTTGGAGGAAAAGCAATAATTCACACTGAATAATGTGGCATAGATGTTTATATAATAAGCGTTACTCCAACTACTATCGCTTTATGCCTTATAGTTAATATACATTATATAGATAATTGTAAGATATCAATATATATAACAAAATTTAATTATTTCACTTACTTTTAATATAAAAAACTAATAATGATTATATTAAATACTAAATAATTAAAGAATTTAACTCAAAGTATATAATATATCTATATTATGTATTTAATTAGTAATTATTCTTAAAGTGATTTCTTTTTCTTAATAAGTATTTTTAAAATTCAGCGCTAGTCTACTTTAGCCTAAATCATATGCTAAATCATTACATCATACCCTTTCAAACACTCCTCGGCACGCGGTTCTTGCCGCCGTTAAAACTCCCGAATTCATCAGCCTCTCCCAATGCCCAACCGCACAGCCTCGTGGCTGCGCTGGATCCTCGGAATGGGCGAGCGTCGAAAGTTAGGAGATGTCGCTCTGGACATTGTCCTGTTTGCTGGCATGGTAACTGACCTTGCGTCTCTATCTGCCATTGTACTGACAGATTATTCCAGATGACCGCTGGTCTCTACGTTGCTCGCACGTTTTTGAATCCGATCCTGAGCAACCTGGTAGACCCCGATAAAGAGAAGCACGAACAGGCGAAGCGTCAAGCGAAAGCCCATCTCGACCGCCTAAGTCGGAGACGACATATTGATGGCATTGGAGATCATGGGGCGGACGGGGCGCGAGGAGGCTCGCGAGTCGAAGAGCTGGTTTTGAATGAGTATGAGAACCTAATAGCGCTGGAAATGGTCGCGCCCGATGATATACACGTCGGCTTTGATGGTAAGTGTTGGCCACCAAATCTTCTCAATGGATTTATCATTAATTCGAGGTGAAACCTGAATAGACATTGGCGGCCTGGATATGATTATCGAAGAACTGAAAGAATCCGTCATATATCCATTGACGATGCCACATCTCTATCAGCACGCCGCTTCGCTATTATCTGCACCGTCTGGAGTTCTGCTTTATGGCCCACCTGGCTGTGGCAAGACGATGCTGGCGAAGGCTTTGGCCAAGGAGAGCGGCGCGTCCTTCATTAACCTCCATATTTCAACACTCACCGAGAAGTGGTATGGCGACTCCAACAAGATCGTTCGAGCCGTCTTCTCCTTGGCTCGCAAGATGCAACCCGCCATTGTGTTCATCGATGAAATAGATGCCGTTCTGGGCACGCGAAGGAGCGGCGAACATGAGGCTAGCGGTATGGTCAAAGCCGAGTAAGTATTCTTTCAGCTTAATACCTATCAGCGACACCGCTACATTGATGCAATGAGTACTGACAACATTGTAGGTTCATGACTTTGTGGGATGGATTGACATCGAGCAATTCTTCCGGTATTCCAGCACAGATTGTCGTACTTGGTGCCACTAATCGTATGCACGATATTGACGAAGCCATTCTCCGACGAATGCCCAAGAAGTTTCCCATCACGCTACCGAATCTGGAACAAAGGCGCCGAATCTTGCAGCTGATTCTCAAGGACGCCAAGTTGGATACCGACAACTTTGACTTGGATCACGTGTCTAAAATCACTGCCGGTATGTCGGGAAGCGACATCAAAGAGGCCTGCCGCGATGCTGCCATGGCGCCCGTGCGTGAATACATGCGACAACACGGCCGCGATGGCCCCTCCAAGAGACCAGTTGATCCAGCCCAATTCCGTGGAATAAGGACTGATGACTTTGTCAAGCATCCAGGTGATCAATATTTGATAGATGTGCTCCAGCAACGTCAAAAAGGATCTAACCATGTACCAGCGAATGATGCGTACGGAGATATTGACGAAACGTTTATTGAGCCCCAGGATTAGACCCCGAGGCTACTTCACGACCTGGAGTAACAGCCCTTTTATTGATTTCCTACTGCTTTTTTTTCTTTTCCTTGCTCTCAGTTGCCGGAGTAATACTTCATGTCGGCTAGCGTATACGTCGCGGAACTCCAATCACCATCTCAAGATAGTCCTCCTCGCACCTCTGGTATTGATCAAACAGTGATATAGCGCCCTGATGGAACTTTAAGGATATACAATATAAATTACGGTTAATATATGTGTCTACGAGAACTTCACCGAGGCTTCGTGGGTGTCTCATAATGTGGAAAGCTGGTTATGCCAAGTATTTTTGTTATTACAGATGATGAATACATGAGGAGCAAACATGTAGAGACCAAGTCTTGGATTTCCATCAAAAAATCCTCAAAATCTCCTTCAGTAAACCACGTAGTCTCTTGTAGATCAACCAACCCTTATACGCTTTTGCATCGATAGAAGCACGCCGTCCAGTTTGCCAACCATCATATCTGAAGACTATAAATAACTTTGATAGTCTCACGGGGGGCCACCATGTTGGGATGATTCTCTAGCTCAAAGGTATGTCCAGATTTATGCTGCTCATATCTCCGTTGATGCCAAAGAATTGAAACCTATCGAATCGTTAGCTGTAAATACAAGCAAGCACTCTCCCGTCACACAAACTTACCAATCTTCTACATTAAGGGTTGTCGGCGCAGGCTGTCCCTGTGCAGAGCTTGTGCCCCAGCTATCAGGGCTTTGGCCGTCCTGCAGTCCGCCGTCGAAGCCAGGCTGCCACAAATTAGACTGCCCTTGGAATCCAGACATCGGTACAATACCAGCCCCTTGGCCGGAACCTCTGTACTGGTTGGCCTGTATACCCGCCGCTATACTGCCTCCGGGCAGTTGATTCATCGCATTCTGATCCAAAGTCTGGTGTGTCTGTGGAGGCGAGAGACTGGGGAAAGCCGGCATGCTTGAGCTTTCAGGGAAAAGCTGATCAGGCTGGAAATTCTCCCATAGAGATTGCGAGATGTTTGGCGAGTTGCGGGTGACTAGGTACAAGTCTGGGGGGGTTGCCGGGACGGAAAATGAAGGGTTGAATGGCGTTGCAGGTCTCGTCTGAGGTCGCGAGTTGGTACCACCCATAAAGGTATCCGTGCCAGTCTGGCGAACAGTTGGAGATGCTGCTGCCGAGCGCTGGCTGACATTGTTGTCATTCTTGGTCGCACTGGGAGTTTGCGGCCTAGATCTCTCGTACGACTCTTGCGGAGTTGGAGTATTGCTCGTAAAGTCGATGGCCATATCATCATATTTCCGCTTGGATGCGTCTTGCCTGTTGAGCTGCTCGAGCTGGTCAACGGTTTGCTGCATCTTCCGATGTCGCTTCCCTCCCGCTTTTTGTAGCCGCTCTTCAAGCACCTTGTTGCCAAGGATGGATTCGAACAGAGTATAGACCATTTTGCCCACGAGCCACACGCGAGAGACCTCCTTCATTGCCTGCATGCATCTGCGCAGCCTGTCCTGCGTGACCTGCTGTATAGATGGCACAGGGGAGCGCATTTGATAGACGTGCATGATGAGGGCGGAGAAAAGACTATACACTATGAAGGCTGGACAATAACGAAGCTGATTATGTGCCGCCAGGTTCTCAACTATGGAGGTAATCATAGCCGCCGCTTGGAAGGCAATGTTTCTCGATGGGTATGGAGTATCGTTGGGGAACCGAGGTGAGCCGCTTGGCGGCATATGGGCTCGATGCAAGAGACACAGAGTCGTATAGTAGTTGGAATGAAGGAGTGCGGACCAAAAATGATGGCGAGGCATCTCCCAGTAGACAATCTTGGGGCAGTTCTGAAGCCAATCGGCCAAAGCCATGTCGCTGTGTGTAAGGTCGATGGCATTCCGCTGCCTTCCCTTGGAGGCGACCGAATACTGCTGCGACAGGACAAGCCCCATGATTTCACAGAGCTTGACATACTGGAGGAAGAACTGCACATGAATGGGGTCTGGCGGGTACTCGCTCGCTCGGTCAGACTCATCTTCAATGAAGTCATCCTCGGTCAGCATTTCAACATCCGAGTCATCAAGATTGATGTGGACTGGGCGACCAAGAGCAACCGCAACTGATCGGTCGCGCGTAAACAGCGTCCACCAGATGCGCTTCCAGAGCCGCTTATCAGACTTGCTCAGTTGCGACCGTTCAACAGATCGATGCATGCCCGAGCCTTGAGCAACAATGGTCGCGACACGACTCCAGTAGAAGACGTTTTTGGTGACATCCTCAGGCCCCTCCCAGTACCATCCCATCAGAAGGAGGGACTGTACAATGGTGACGCGGTCGTCTTCGTAGTTGGCATCGTATAGAGCTTTAGCCCGTTTATAGAAAGTCAGGGCGGCCGGCGTAGTTGAACCATTTGCGTCCATGAGCTGGGCGTTTTGGCAGACTCTAGAACCGGCCAAAAGGACGGCCTGGAGGAGGAGGAGAGATGGCGGATTCTTAGGATCACGGTATTGTCGCATGAAGCGAGTGCGGTTGATGACGGGGACAATGGGATGGACCCATTGGAAGTAGGCGTCAATCAGCTCGTCACATAATGACCTTGGAGGAAGTAGAAAAGCACCTCGTTGATGAAGGATGTCGATCTCAACGTTATCAAGCTCGGTCAACCTTGCTCGCGACCCCCTCACATTCTCTGGTAGCGGGTAGTGAACGACATCCGCAGAACCTTGGCGATCGTGGACGAGAAGAGTAAGATTCGATGACTCGCCGAGATATGCAACACGGCCGGCATCAGTGATGGGGGCTCGTGTGAACTTTGGCTTCATCACCAAGTTCAGATATGTACCATTATCAACCTCCTCTTTCCTAGCCTGAGCTTCTGTAAGAGACGTCGGAGGGGTCCCATCAGCAGTGTGTGATACGGTAGGGGCCGAAGATCTTGGAGAGTAGGAGGCAGCGGCGGAGCTGAGAGGGGTCTGCCGTGACGGCTCATCAGTATTCTCGCCGCGGTCGCTAGAGAAGAGAGACACATTGTGGTCAGTATGAGGGGACCGCGAATAGAGAGCAGCCGAAGCTTGACACGGGGACATACCTGTCGGAATCCTTGCCCGCTTGCGCCCCAGAGGCCTGGGTCTTCTTGCGCTTCGGCGTTGGGATGCGGCATTCTATCTGAAAGGCGACGCAGTTGGTACATGGCACCCCCAGACTAGCTGCGTCACATCGAACCTGGAGGCCATCGGGTTAGCATGCAAGAGCACCCATGGAGAATAGCGCAAGCCTTGTCGAACATACTTTTCGAGCGTGACATGTCTATCGAGTGGTTAGCAGGAGTCCATGTAGAATGCCAATAGCCAAGTGGTCAGCGGCCCCGCTGGGATGCCTCGGCTCATGGAGAAGTGAGGATTATGCGACCTGCAAGACAATACATACCTCGCATGCTCGTGACGCTCGTTGTCTAGAAACACCATACTAGTTAGAAAACCTGCCCTCATCACCAAATCACGGCCATCATACCTTCTAAAGCTCATCGAGTTGGCTGCGGCGGCGGCGGCGGCACTCGCGGCAGCCGAGGGCAGCGGAGACGACTTGGATTGCGGCTGCGATTGCTGCGGACTCGCTTGCGACGTGCTGTCGCCAGAAGGTACTTCGACATCCATGATGCGGGTGATGTCGCTGAAATGGCAGGATTCGAGAGATCGAGGGATTGCCTGATGGACAGGGAGGGGTGATTGTAGGAGGAGGCGAACAACCTCCTCCCGGCACGAGGGTCGAGATCAAGCTTAGCTACGCAAATGGGCGCCGGGCCAAAGCATTCAAGCTCAGAGCGCACACACCACCAAGGGGGAAAGAAGTGTTTTTGCAGATGAGATTCGGCAAAGGAGCTGCGGCTTGCTCTATGATCGGAGAATAGGGTCAAACCGGCAGAGCGAACGCAGGCATGTTACAACCTTGGTTCAACTCCGTTAGCAGCTCTCCGAGGCCACACCCGGATTCGTTACTCGTTACGTCTGGTGCCTGCGGATTGTATAGTCGGTCCTAGGTTCTTTTCAACTCTCGCAGGAAGGCAGAATGTGTGCGTCGACAAATTCGAGATGGCTTCATCCAAATGTTGGAATTGGGAAGCTGATCAGCGGCATTCAGCACACCTCGATCTTGGTAAAACGTGAAGCGCGCTGCCTCGGCCGATTTCAGAAGCACATCGCCCTGCGCTACCTTTGTACTAGTCCGTCCACCTCCACAGCTTAGCCAAGGCAATCTACTTGCAGGTACAATTGCTGCTCGGTGGTGCGCATAAACAGATTCCGGCAAGGCACGCAACAGTGTGTACATGGCACCACTATAAACCTAACGAGAAATAAATCCCTTGAGAGGATGCTTATAAAATGGAATAGATATCAAGCTTTAAAATATCTATTATTATAATTTTTATCTTTATTTTCCTTGATCAAACTTTCTTTTTCAAATGCGATTCCACTTCCCCGCGAGCTATGCCATTAGTCTACCAATCCGCCATGACAAATTACTAACTTATACGTGGGCTCTCACATGCTTCCGTCTTGCTTCCGTCTCAGGCAGGGCATATCCAAATGCTGGACTCCGTACGGAATATTTCGTAGTCAATTTCCAACTAATACGAATAGGTGTATATACATGCTCGGCACAAGCTGATTCTAGCTCTATTTGCATCATGCGATCCTAATCCAAACGCTCCATTAGTGACTTTATTACTCTGGCATAGAATTTGGGCGCCTGATTTCGCGGGAACGTAATCTCTTCAGTGAGGTAGTCGGGGAGAGCTTCTATCAAATCACCATCGCGACTGGCGTCTAGTTGTGGACGGTATGCGAATTGCACATCTTCGTAGCTGTCGGCTGAGTCCATATCCTCGAGCGCAAGCTTGAAGTGGAGAGCTATAGGACAAATCGTTAGCCAATGCATCCTTGAGTTGTAAACAAGTGATATCGACTTACTTCCGTTGCGCCCAGTCTGTATGCAGTCAAAGACGTCTTCCTTGTCAATACGGCGCACATCTCTGACGATAAGGCCCGTCAGATCAGCGTACAAATCTTCTTTGATATGAGCAACCTGTTTGTTTTCCTTTTCCGCAAGCGCCGCCCGGTTCCCAGACGCAGATCCTTTAATGTTTGGTTCGATTTGCCTGCTTGCTGCCAGTTTTGTGTAAAGCGTCTTCGTCTCGGATTTGGCCTGGGATAGTGACTTGTTCGCCTCCGCCAGCTGGGCGCGCAAAGTGTCTGCCTCGGTCTCGCTCTGGCCTAGCTGTGCCTGCACCTTCTCTGCTCGCTGGATAGATTTCGATTGCTCGGCTACCTCTTCCTTGAGTTGCGCGATCAACTCATTGGCAGCTGTCGCAGATATTAGCTCGCAGCCTCTTGATATTTGGCCGTTATGGATCTGGTAATATCTCACCTCTCGTGTTTTCCTCGGCTTGCGCCTTGAGTAGCTCAAAGTTTTGTTCGGCCTTCTTCACGCCTAGCTCCTGAAGCTCCTGATAACTTGCTTCCAGTTTTGAATATTTCCTCTTTAATTCGGAAAGCTGTCGTCGGATATCGTCTCCATTTGAATCTTGATCCTCCAAGCCACTCATGCCATCGGCATCTTCATCTTTGTTTGAACGGCCCTGGGAACTATTTATACCATCTCGATCCTTGGATGCCTTTGGTCGGCCTCGTGTCTGCTTGGATGACTTGGATTGATCCACGGTTCTGGCTTCATCTTCTACTTCGGATGCGACGCTAGGGTCTGGGGATGTGCTGTTATCATTCAATTCGTCGTTGAATTTTCGAGCTCGCTTTGCGGACCTCGCTTTCGCGTTTGCGCCGCGAGGTCCATTTCGCGTCTTCTTTGTCACTTTATTATTCGCCGCCGCTGGCCGATCGCGCATTATTCTTGCTTTAGGCTATAAAATTGGCTTCACCCAATATCAGTTAGGAACTGTTGGATTCTGAAATTTTCTTCCAAAAATTGAGGTTCTTGATCGACCAACGCGAGGCTGATCGGCGTTGATCTAGAGATGTTGAATGCTGTAAGTCTACATTCTTAGGTACCTTTAAGTTAGGGGACCTGATTGTCGAGCTTGTAGAGCTGTCAATTGACAAGCACTGTGCAAACTTGTATCAGTGGATATTTTAGGCGATATACTGGTGCGGCTCCTCTTGTAGCGCACAGTGTGTATATTCCGGGTCCTTCTCACCTGTCCAACCACAAAAGCCATGGCATACAGTGAGAACCCATAAAGTAGTAGATTATAAGTAAGGCACTGTTTGTCTGGCTCAAGTAGGCATGTTTATAGATGGTCAGCAACCTGAACAAGTTTGGGGTTCTAAGAATAACTCCTGAAACCATAAACAAAATGTGTTTCCTTATGATGATAAGTAATTCTAGCTTTTTAAAATGTGCATATATGCAGAGTAATCCATAACCGGGCATAAACCAATAACGCAGTGTATCAAATTCTATCCTGATCGCTTTATGCTAGAATCGGCATCCGCTGTACTTCCAAGGAATGGCGATGGTATTTGTGAATCAAACATGTCAAGGCGTGGTGTGCCCTCGGCACCTGGCGTCGGCGTCAGCTCTATCAGGTCTCCAGTATCCTGTCCGGCTGCGCTCCTCTGCCGTGGAATTAATGGGGCCATGGAACGTTTAGCCCATGCAGTTCGGAGCCAGGTCTCGACTGCGGCTGCGGCTTTGTCTATGCCGTTATTCTGATTATAAGGCGACTCCGTATCTCCCCCCTCTTGAATGGCGCCCTCAACGATCCCAGCAGCCTCACGGTCAAACCCGAGTCGTGCCATCTCTGAACCCATCACTGACATGGATGGTAGGTCGTCAATATTGAGGCCAGGAAAATGTTTCTTGAACCACGAGTTAAAGTAATCTTTGTCCGGACCGGGAGCGCGGATATTCCTGCTCAAGGGGCCAACACCACCCGAACGCCGCATCCATGCTGGTCTCATATCCGGCCCATCGCCGTCTCCATGGCTGAGAATAGATTCACGCCTGCTCAACGATGGCGGCTGGTCGCCCACTAAGCTCTGTCGCCTGGGTAGCGGCTGCTCTATCTGCTCCGTGGTATCAAGGCTCTGTCGCGGTGTTGACGAGAAAGACACAGCCTTTTTCCTCCGTGGTGGGAAGTAGCCCATTTTCTGCCGCGCAATACGCCCGATCTCCACCGGCTCAGGCAGTGAGTCTATCTTGACCCATCTGACATGCGACCACGGCATTGCCTCTTTTTCCGCGTTCTCATCTTCCTGTGTAGCCCTTTCACTAGATAGCTTGGAGTAGTCACTGGGTGTAGTTTGTGGCGCCATTGACCCAGTTGTTGCTTCGAAGAAATCCGTGGCGCCGCGGCCTTGATTGCCTGCCGGGGGATCACAAGGACGGCCTCGTACTTCGCAGGCATCCACAGGAATAAGGACCCATTTCCGAACCTGAATACTGTCCCTGGACCAGAGGCCATTCGCTTTCCTAAACGCATCCTCCATGCACTTGTATCGGAGGATAATTCCAGCATATGTGTCATTAGGCAGGACTTTGTGGATGTATACTAGGTACTCTTCAGGCTGTGAGTTCTCTGAGGTAATTTCGTCCGAAGTTCGACGTTTATACTTCCCCGAGACATCCAGCCCTCCACTCGGACCTTGGCTGTTTTCCAAAACGCTAGCTCTCTTGGCAGCTATCAGCGCAGCGTTTCGCTGGTCTGACGATCCCGCTGCCACTCGGTTGGCTACCCTTTGGCTTCGTAAAGCGGGAGAGCTTCCCTGGTTGGGGTTCTTGCTGGCGTTGCCGCTGATGCCCGGTGGAAATCGATTCCAAAGTGAAGAAGCAAAGTTTTGGTCGGACTGATAGTCTGATCGTGGCCGAGACATGTCGCCTGGGTTCTCTGCGACGGAGAGGAGAGAGGATGCAAATCCCTGGACTGATGACCAGCTCTGAGCCCAGGAATCTCCCAGCACCTGCCCCAAACTAGATGTTCCCTCTCTACCTTTGGCAGCGGGAGTCCTCTGTACCGGATCACCATGGTTTCTTGTTATACTCTCGCTGCTGCTGCCATGATTGGGGGGGCGACGATTGCGCGAGCGGACGGATCCAGAGCCCGTGGTCCCAGCCAGGGGCGCTGCGGAGGATGAGGATCGGTGCGGTGACGACACTCCCGGAGCATTGCGGTCGGCCATGGCGACGGCCAAATGATCGAGGATAGGTCTCGAGGTTGACCAAGCCTTTTCATCAGACTTATGCGGCAACGTCGAGACTCGGTCGTTGTTCGTGGCCTGTAGCTGTAACGCTATGTCATGGGTCGGCGGAACCGGGGACTCAGTAATTAAACCCCAAGGCCCTCGCGAAGATCTCTATCTCGGAGTCGTCTGGCTTCTCTTCCGTCATAGGGAATAGGGGAAAAGAGAGTCGCTAGGCTGATACTCGGTGTATACATCGCTTCTCTGCCAGAGCAATGGTAAGACGGCCCTGGTGGTCTCCTTCTGTCGCAGCTCTTGGCCACGCACTCATTATCCCGATACCTGCTAAGATGCTGGCACGCCCCCACCATGATTAAGACAGCGCAGGGTACCGTACATTCCAGCCAAGTACCCAGTACGAGGATGTGCATGTGCATGCAATGGATGCTGCGAGTAAGCTGTGGCAGAACACAGTGCCAGTAAGCCCGCAATGTACTTACCTAGGAGGGAAGGTACCTCCAGCATTTTCTGGGCAACGCGAACTGGTAAGGTACTTGCTAGCAGGTACCTACCCACCTCGCGTGCAGGGGGCATTTCAATTTAGAGATTCGACGCGGCGCGGCACAGCTCTGGTAAAAGCATCCATCTGGCGATTTCTTGTGTTCGCTCGCTATTTCGAGATAACCGCTCACGATGGACTCGTTTATGCTTCAGGATGATGGCGTGAGAGACCGCATTCGCCAGGCTGAGGAGTTTTTGGTTCCCAGTGAGCATCAGCCCTATTGCCAACCCAATTTCTCCCTCGGCTGACCATTTTGTTCAAGACGATCCTCATGCTCGCAGTTATAGATCAGATATTATTTTGATGTTACGCAAGAATCAGCGTCGCCTTACCGTCAACATAGACCACGTCCGAGATCACAACGCAGAATTCGCACAAGAGATTCTTCAGAAACCCTTCGACTATACTCTTGCCTTCAACCATGCCCTCAAGGAAATTGTGCAGACGCTGCCTCAAGCCAGGCCTGACCAAACAGCGAGGGACACAGTTTATTATTGCGCGTGGGCTGGAAACTTTGGCCTCAACGCCTGCAATCCCCGCACGCTGTCTTCGCAGCATTTGAATCACATGGTGTCCGTGGAAGGCATTGTAACGAGATGCTCCCTGATCAGGCCCAAGGTTGTGCGGAGCGTTCACTACAACGAAATCAAGGACAAATTTCATTTTCGAGAATACCAAGACCAGACCATGACCAACGGAGTCACCACTTCTAGCGTCTACCCGCAAGAAGATGACGATGGAAACCCTCTTACCACGGAGTATGGCTTCTGTACCTACCGTGATCATCAGACAATATCCATCCAAGAGATGCCTGAACGAGCCCCTGCTGGTCAACTCCCCCGCGGTGTTGACGTCATCTTGGATGATGATTTGGTTGATCAGGTAAAACCTGGTGATAGAATCCAGCTTGTTGGCATCTTTCGCACACTGGGTAACAGGAACGCCAACCACAACAGTGCGCTCTTCAAGACAGTCGTTTTGGCTAATAACGTCGTCCTTTTGTCGTCCAAGTCTAGTGGCGGGGTAGCTACTGCCTCGATTACTGATACGGACATCCGCAACATCAACAAGGTTGCCAAGAAGAAGGATCTTCTCGGTCTTCTCTCACAGTCACTTGCTCCTAGCATCTACGGCCATGACTATGTCAAAAAGGCCATTTTACTCATGCTTCTGGGAGGAGTGGAAAAGAACCTCGAGAATGGTACCCATCTTAGAGGAGATATTAATATCTTAATGGTTGGCGATCCTTCTACCGCCAAATCCCAGCTTCTACGATTCGTCCTCAACACGGCGCCACTGGCTATTGCAACAACAGGTCGCGGTTCCTCCGGTGTTGGTTTGACAGCCGCCGTGACTACAGACAAGGAAACTGGAGAACGAAAGCTAGAGGCTGGCGCTATGGTCATGGCTGATAGGGGAGTCGTATGTATCGATGAATTCGACAAAATGTCAGACGTTGATCGAGTGGCTATTCACGAAGTCATGGAACAGCAAACGGTTACCATCGCCAAGGCAGGTATTCACACATCATTGAATGCCCGCTGCTCTGTTATTGCAGCCGCCAATCCCATTTTCGGTCAATACGATCCTCATAAGGACCCCCACAGGAATATTGCGCTGCCAGACTCCCTGCTGTCTCGATTCGATTTACTCTTTGTTGTCACCGATGACATCGAAGACGCCAGGGACAGGCAAGTTTCTGAACACGTATTGCGCATGCACAGGTATCGCCAGGCCGGTACTGAGGAGGGTGCGCCTGTTCGAGAGCAAACCTCCCAATCCCTTGGGGTCTCCGCAAACACTCAGGCTGGGTCACAACGCCCAACAGATGTCTATGAAAAGTACGACGCAATGCTGCATGCGGGTGTGACCCGAACATTGGGTCGAGGGTCCAACAAAAAGACGGAGATCCTAAGCATACCCTTTATGAAGAAGTATATTCAATATGCTAAGCGGATCAAGCCTGTCCTTTCCCAAGAAGCATCGGATCGAATTGCCGACATCTATGTTGGTCTTCGAAATGACGATTTGGAAGGAAACCAAAGGCGGACGAGTCCTCTCACAGTTCGTACTCTTGAGACAATCATCCGATTAGCTACTGCTCACGCCAAGTCACGACTATCCAGTCGGGTGGAAGAGCGAGATGCTATTGCCGCAGAGGGTATCTTGCGGTTTGCGCTCTTCAAAGAAATCGTGGAGGATAGCTCACGGAGAAAGCGTAGACGTACACAAGCTGCCGGCCTGGTCTCGTCCAGCGGTGAGAGTGGTGATGATGATAGCGACGAAGAAGGCGATGAGCAAAGCCAATCCACCACCCAACCGAGCAGAGGCGCCTCTCGACAGCCAACTACACGCATGCAGACTAGAAATTCGAGGCTCAATGGAACAAACGGATCTACAAGCCAGAACTCGGGCCGTCAAACCCAGGCAGTGGAAGCCGACATGGGCAGCAGCTCTCATCCATCTCACGATTTAGATACACAGAGCTCCTTCGCATCGTCACTACCCGCTTCTCAGGTTCTACCTCAGACCCAAGGTGAAGTCGAGGATGAAGGTCTAGCTAGCGCCGCCAGCAACCTGGAGATTGAGGATGTTGCACTCACGCCTCAGCGATTATCAGCCTTTAGAACAAACCTGGGGCAGTTGCTTAATACCAGCGTGTTTGAAGATGATTCGGCCCCTCTCGACGCAGTGATTCAAGCCATCAACGATAGAATTGGTGGCAACGATGGAGGTGCTTTTAGCAAGCCCGAAGCTGTCCAGGCGCTCAAGAAACTGGAGGAAGCAAATCACATCATGTAAGTTCTTCAACCACCTGCGATGATTACTTTCTCTGGCTAACCAGCACAATAGGTTTGGTGACGGCGATGTTATTTACAAGATTTAAGATCTAACGCTAGATCATGTGCTGGTGTTTAGGGGCTGGTTCAAGAGGGTGGCAGGATGGGATGGGGGGATATTTAACCAGGTTTCTTATGTGAACACGTCCAGGATACAGCAAGGTGAAACCCGGGGAAATCATGATTCACAGGTTGATGAGAATAAAAGATATGATAATGGTATGTACGGTAATATGATTCTAAAGTCTTGCCTCAAACTCGCGCAGTCGGTCTAGTACAACGCATCCGTTCCAAGTCTCTGGTTTACCCTCCTCGCTTTCCAGCGTCGGCATGCCCACCTGTTGCACCGCGAAACTAGCTGCGACATTCCCCCAAACGGCAGCTTCTTCGTAGCTCTTCCCACGAGCCAAAGCAACGCACAGAGCACCAAGAAAAGTGTTGCCACCACCCGTAGGATCGACGACGTCGCTGCTATCCTTGAAGTAGGCTGGGATCCATCGCTCGACGCCAGGGTCGACTTCAAACTCATCGCGAACGATGCCACCATCTTCGTCACGGATAAGATCGGCCAATAGAGCCGTCATGTCGATATCGGGCCGCAGTCCGCCTCGTGTATAATTCTTTTTTCGAGCCGTTTTGGTGCTCTGGCCAGGTCGGCGCTTGCGTCCGCCATTCTTGACCACATAGCAGCCCTTGTGAGCAGCTCGCACAACAATGGCGAACGATTGCAGTGGCATGCTGTCTAGAAGCTGCTCACAGTAGCGCTCAACAGCCTTCGTAGAGATGTCTCCGGTGACAGGGTCCAAGCCATCGTCGCCCATGAAACCAGCAAGCTCGCTGTGGTTTGGACTGAGGACGTCCACCAGAGGCAGAGTGTTGGTGAGGTTGAGGAGCTCGTCAGGCGTGCAGAGGTCGGGCACAGGCTCCCAAACGAAGATTGGCTTGGTATATGTATCGGGAGGCGAAGCTTCCTTGCGGCGAGAGATGAGGGTGGTGACCAATTCCTGGCAGCGACTCGGGGAACAGACGAGGTGAAAGGACTTGGACTGGATCAGATTGGGCGGCAGATCATCGCTCGTGATGCGTTTCTTGGGCGTCAGATACTTAAACTCGCGCTTGTCACCCGGGCCATCGTACCCGTTCCATCCTCGAGTGGTCAATCGGTCGGCATCATGGCGCACCACGGCCGAAGTGTTCCAGCTGTCGATCAGCGAAGTGACAGACGGCGGGAAGTCGGAGCCCTGGTCGACAATCCATCCCACCGTCGTCGAAAGCGGCTGAGGAGAGAAGAGGCGGGCGCCAAGGGCAGCATAAGAGCCACCACCTCCAAGAACGTTGTTGCGAGGCGGCGTTGGAGGAGGGAAATCAATATCATCTTTTGACGTGAAATCGCGTGGACACGGTCGGTCAGCCCCAGGCTGTTAGAGGCTAACATGGCCGTAGCGGGGACGCCTCACCGATAATGAGCATGCCAAAGGTCACAAAGTCAATGTCGGCATTTTGCTCCAGTTGCTGCTCGGACTCCTCTGCGGGATCCGAGTCTATGCGATCGCCCATGGCGAACTTGGTGAGAGAGAGGTTTGAAAGTTGAAGATGAGATTTGCTGGCCGAAACCACGGCAACATGTTTATCGGGCGGCAGTGACCTGATGCACCTGCAGGCGACCTATCGAGGTACCTAAGCGCAAAGTACAGAGTACTAGAACAAGGCTAACGCGGAGGCGCGCCATCTAGCGGTGCGCAGAGCAAACTATCGCTTGCCAATTATCTAAGTTGCGTCGCAGATACATGCTGGGTAAATCGACACTTGTACCTTATCTATTAAACCGATAAGCTTATGGGACCTTGATACTGGAAATGTTTCACGGTGGTAAGAAATTGGTTCTCGGCCTTAGCCTTAGGTACCTCGGTGTCATAAGCACAGCGGGCGTAAAATAAAGTAGCTGCTGCTATCAATGTCGCCATCTCCCAATTGCCTACGTGATTGAAATTATGTAGAAGCTTCTGCAAGATGCATCAAGATGGTGTATTATATCTACATTTATACCAAACGTGCAGCGCCTAATAAAGGAAGAGTCTATACAATAATGTATGTGTGTACGTATAACAAAGACCTTTATAGCTTGGCCTTGGGAGGCTCCAGTGTAGGAACCAGCAAATCTCGCATCTCGCCCGCTGCCTCGTTAAGATAGTAGCTCATCCGCTCGCTTCCAAGACCCTTTGATACAACGTTGAAGTTGATGCTGCATTGATTTGTTAGCAAAGTTTCTCTGCAAAAATGGTGGCGATCAGTCTCTTACCTGTTCTCATTGATCATGTAGGCAATTCCAAATCCTCCATCAATCACCTGACTCCATCCGTAGCCGTTGAAGAACTCTGAGCTGAGCTGCGAAGTGGATAGATACCACGACGAAGAGTAGCCGTATGCGGGATCCTTGTAGATGGCCGGGACTTCCTCACCAGGCTCAAGGAGCTTCTTGAGTCCAAAGAGGTGCCTGTCAACGCCCTTTCCATCTGAGGCGGCGGAGATGTACTCGATGTGAGCCGCAATGGCTTTTCGGAAAAGGTCGACTCGCGACTTGTCATCGACTGAGTGGTCTGCCATTGATTTGCACCAAGCGACTGACTCGTCGGAAACACTACGGCACGTCTCGGTACGACCCAGCTGGAAGCGTCGAGTAGCAGCAGATTCATATGTTGGTCGGTTCTTGCCGTACATCTTGAAGTAGGCAAGCTGGATGATCATCTGTACATATGCGTCTGGTGAGCACTTGAACTGCTTGATGAGGCCCTTGCCGTAGGCCTGGTACGCCTGAACGGCAAGCTGGTGCTGTCCAATGACGTTGTTAAAGTCGGTAACGGCACGGTCGATTTCGCTTTGGATTTCGGGCGTAATGTCAAAGTTGATGGGCTGAGGTTCGGGCAAGTCAGATCGGACGCTGGGGTCTGAAAGATCAATCTTGTTTCTGAAGATGAGATCATTGATGTAGTCGTTCAGGCGATGTGTCGGTGTGCCATCCATCATTGAGTGCTCGCCCATGAAGCCCGATGTGCCGTTGTCGTTGACAATGAACTGGAGAGGCTTGTCATACCAGCGGTTGGCGCCATCGCCATGCCAGTACTGGTGGGCGCGCTCCTCCAAGGTAACAGGGGACGCATCGTCCAGGCAGACCACGAAAGAGGAGGACTCAATGGCCTCCAGAGCTGCCTTGTTCTTGGGGCTGGCTGAAATCAGCAGCTCACGCGCATCTGTCCAGACATCTCGGTTTTCTGAGGTCAACGCTCCCACGGGCGAAACTCGCTTTGCGATTTGATAGACACGGTTGAACTGGGCCTCAAGCTCTGAGGCATTGAGCTGCTTACCAGCAACTTCATGGGGGATCTTGAAGAACTGATTCTTGCGAATCACAACAATGTGCTTGTTTTCTTCGTGAGAGAACTTGATGGGGTAATCCGCGGGCTTAGCGGCAACACGGCTCGCGTTGAACATCCACTTGTAGCTATCCATGCAAATGGGCAGTTTCTTCATGTACTCCGGCTCGAGGCTGCCGCTGTCGACAAGCTTCTTGAACTCGAGGACAGCGCTGGTGAGCGCCGCAGCCCGCTTGGCGGGGTTGCGCCGCTTGGGATCATCTCTGTGCGAGTAGAAGTAGCTGACATACGGCACTACCGGGTCGCGGTAACTCAGGTACGCGGCATCGTTCCACCACTCGTACATCCAGTTCTTTGTCTTGGGGTCTTGGGCCTTAGCAACGAGCTTCTGCTGGAGTTTGCTGCCAACTCCGCCGGGTTTGATGAACTCGGAGACGGCCGCTGTGCTCTTCTCGAGCTCGCTAGCAGAGATGATGGGGTGTAAGCTCTTGAGATACCGCTTGGCGGTCTCTTCGAGGGTCGGAACTGGGAGGCGAGGAAGCGAGTCTTGGAATCTGAGCATTGCGCCCTTCGATTTGTCCTCGACATAGCCTAGTGTGGAATACCGGTATTAGCTCGCGGCAACAAACGTTTCGGAGAGAAGAGCGAGCCGTTGAAGAGTAAAATCATCACGGCCTTGTCGCTCTCGCGCACGGGAGGAACATACCGGCAGGCAGCGAGCTGCTGTTGCGTTTAGGTGGTGCCATGGCGATGCGATGGGTCTGCCGTAAGCAGGCGTGTAAGTTAGCAAGTCCCGAAAGATTTATTAGAAAGGAGCAATAAGAGTCTCATACAGAAGAGATGGCAACCCGTCGAAAGGTATTTGTCGGTCTCTGGGAACGGATTGCTGACAACATGGCAGAATGGACGGAGGCAAAGGGGGGATGGCCTTGTCCAGGCGGCGTGGTGTTTATATCGGCTGCTGGAGATCCGCTCAGATACCGCGGCTCATGGGATCGGGGTGCCGCAGAATGGGAATCGGTGCTCGGTGCAATTTCGCTGCTACAGCATTCGCGGACAGGACTAGCGATAATAAGCAGAAGCGTCGGGTATTGCCTAGCCTAGTCTTCACAAACCAAAGCGACAAATGTCTTTACCGGGCGACAGAGAAGTGCAATGGAACCGCAAGAATCATATAGAACAGACTGTCTGCTTCATAAATGCGGGCAGTTTTGGAGCGCCATACACGTCCCAAACCGCGGCACATGCCAGATGCAAGAAATAACGCTGGGCTAGGCCGCCGCTTACCGCTATCGGGTCTTCGGCTCCACTGGACCCCGGATATGACCAGTCCCACGAGCCGAGGTTAACAGCCGCGTTACCGAAAATCTGTTGGTACCTGCGGCGGGCTTGTACATCCACACAAACAGAAGAAGGGCTATCGATAACGCCAAGAACGCTACGGGGCAAGGGATTCAAGGCCAATACAAAGGCATTAGTGGGGGAGCAGCGGCACCTCCGTATGTCCTTTGAGAAGATGATGTGGCTTGGGTTTAGCATAAAAGCCATGGGGTGGCCACCATTAAAACATGAGATGCCAAGATGCCTCTGCAGCGGTGGGAAATACTGCCAGTGACAATTGTTGACCGCTTACTGTTATGGGACCACTGTGCTTTTGCTTGTGCTTTTGCTGTGCTTTTGCCTTTGCTTTGCTGTGCTCTTATCGCTCGCTACTTTGGATCAGCGCTGCTGGTCATGCGGGCACCTCGTACTCCGTCCAGCTCTAGCCGCCTTGCCGTCTCCGTATTCCGGAGCAAGGCAAAAAAAGTATGGAGTACAAGTACAGTATGGAGCACGCACTCCAGATTATGGCAGCTTGCTACGTAACTACTACCAAGGTGGCTGCTGGGAGCTCGATCTCATCTCATCACCAGCACCTCACATTCTGCTCTCGAGAGCCTCTTGGGCGCAAACCGCCAGAGAGCGCACCAACATCCTCGTCGCGCTCCGAATGACCATGTCGCATCTTCCCTGATTGCTACGCATTTCCTGTATTGATTGATTATCCATATCTGCTCCTCCTGAATCCTGGACTCAGGGGCATCGCGAAGCAGTCGTAAAACCAGACTCTCGCTGCCCTTGTCGCGCTTTGCTATCTGAGACACGAAAATACATCGCCGCTTCACGTAATACCGCAGTGCGACTTATCCTCCAGAGGCCTAATCTCTGTCTTTCTGCTCCTAGTAACCTCCTAGTTACTTTGCATCTTCTCGAAAAAAAACGTCGCTATGCATCAGGAACAAGACGCATACCGTAAGCGGCTTATCGCTTCGGTCGCTGCGACGGTCATCTCCCTGGCCTGCGGCACAAACGTGAGACACCACCCAAAGTCGTTATTCGCGGCATCCTAGAACCATCCCGTACATTGCAATCTGCTAGCTTCATATCCTTGAAGTAGAGGATCGGATATTGTTTCCTTGTCTTGTGCCAAAGGTGCCCTAAAACAGCATGTGTATAGCGTCAACTAACTGCGAGGCATCAAAAATAGTACGTCTATTCGGCATGGGCGCCTCAGTTCGCCGAGAAGCTCAGGCTTTCCACAACGGAGAGCAACTTGATCGGCCTGTTCGGCAACCTGGGCATGTACACTCTGGGCATTCCCATTGGCATGTTTGTGGACGACCGTGGATCAAGACCTGCTGTGCTTGCCGGCGCCTTTTTCCTGGCTATTGGCTATATCCCCCTCTGCCTCTCCTTTGAGAAAGCCGCGGGCTCTGTCCCCGTGCTCTGCTTCTTCTCCTATCTGACTGGCCTGGGCGGTTGCATGGCATTTGCAGGTGCTGTCAAGACATCTGCCCTCAACTGGCCGAGCCATCGCGGAACGGCTACGGCCTTCCCGCTGGCTGGATTTGGGCTCAGCGCCTTTTTCTTCTCATTTCTCGGCGCTGTTTTCTTCCCCGGGAGCACCAGCTCCTTTCTGATGCTCCTGGCATGGGGCAGTTTTGGCCTGACTTTCTCCGGCTATTTCTTCCTAAAGGTATACCCTCAGGTATCCTATCAGGAGGTGCCCACCCAGGCATCCGCATCACAACCTTCTCGAGAGAGGGCGCGCAGCATAACCGAACCTGGTACGTCATCTAATTCCGATGCTGTTGACCCAAACCTGGACACATCACCTCGGACCCCTCCAGCACCCGACGCCAGTCGCGCCGCTATCTTCAGTGACACCGAAGCTGGTGAAGATCCTCTGATTGACGAGACATCAACTTTGATGCCCGAGGCTGTAACTGCAGACATAGTTGGGCGCAGTAGTGTTGATCAAGACGTGTCTCATCGAGTAGATATACGAGGTGTAAAGCTCCTGTTCAGCCTGGACTTCTGGCAGCTGTTCTCCATGATGGCAATCCTCGCTGGAACTGGCCTCATGACTATCAAGTACGTATTTCATACATCCTTCGCCACTTTAATGTGTCGATAATATTAACATGCTATCAAGCAATATTGGAAATGACGCAAACGCTCTCTGGAAACATTATGACCCCTCGGTCGACGAGCCGTTCCTTGTTAGCCATCAACAGATACATGTATCCATCCTCTCCGTCTTCAACTTCGTTGGAAGATTGCTAAGTGGTAAGACTACGCTGACTCACTCTCAAGCACCCGTATTCTCTCCACTGTCTAAGAATTTGGCTAATTCGTCATACAGGAATTGGCTCTGATTATCTGGTCAAAACTCTTCGTGCTAGTCGTATCTGGTGCCTTGCCGTGGCCTGTCTCATCTTTCTTCTGGCTCAAATCTGTGCCCTACAAATCGAGATGCCGCAGAAACTTGTATTTGTTTCAGGCCTTTCCGGCTTAGCCTATGGTTTCCTTTTCGGCGTCTTCCCCTCCATTGTTGCAGAGACGTTTGGCATCCGCGGGCTGAGTCAAAATTGGGGTTTCATGATGTTGGCTCCTGTTGTCTCGGGGAATGTATTCAATCTGCTGTATGGAAGGATCTATGATCACCACAGCATCGTCGAGCCTGATGGCACGAGATCCTGCGACGATGGTATTGCATGTTATCGCGGTGCGTATACTGTTACCGCGACCGCGAATGCTCTAGGATTAGTCCTCACCCTGTATATCATTCACCACCAGAGGGCCCGGTATCTGAAGGGGAAAGACAAGCTAGACGAGGAAGACTGAGGTGTTTTGGTATAAGGTCCTTGGCATAGACTGGAGGTTGGGTTATGAGTTCTACTAGCAATTGTAGTGATAAGCCTATGGAGGCTACACTACACTACACTCTTGGATCTGTTTTTGAAATGTTGGATTTTACATTGATAGCCAATATTCTTTTGGATTTGCAATACCCTGGCGAATTGTCACATAAATTCTATCTATTTCTTAACCGCTGCTCTGACTGTGTGCAAATCTATCCGGGATGCCTGAAATTAAATGCGTGCCTGTATGATGACGTTTGTATGCATTTAAGCGAGCCCCTTATCTCGGTGCCAATGTACTTAAGCATGTGCTAATTTGCGCCTAACTCTATACGAGCAGTTATGTCATCTTGCTGGTCACGGGTCTGTCGTCAGTAGGACGCCTCATCCTGTTTCAAAACCATCAAAGCCCAAGTACCATCAACCGCTTCCATCGCGTGTCTGCGATCGATCTGCCGTATTTTCAACACATGCGCCATTAGTTCACAAAATGGGCGCCCTTCTATCTCTACCGCTGCTCGCGGTACCCAGCATGGGCACGGTACGTTCATATCGCCCTTTGCGCCATGGAGTCGCTTCAAGTCCGGGTTAATACCCGGGCGCTTCAATGCCTTTAGAGCGTTGATGATACGGCTTGCTCGTTGACGTTCGATTTGCTGACTTGCTCTTTATAGGTAGTATCCTGCTTCGCCAGCTGCTGTGGTGCGGCAACATGCTCCATGGTCTGTAGCGCGTGTGGCAAATGCGGTAACAGGTATGATATCCCTCTCGCCGCAAGCTGTTTGATGTTTCGCTGACAACCTTGCAGCATAGCTACGCGTATCGCCTACGCTCTACTTCTCCTCGTCAACTCCATCTTAGCATGGATTATGCTCACAGACTGGGCCATCGAGAAACTTCAACATCTCGCGCTTGACTACGTCAAAATCAACTGCCCCACGGGACAGTGCTATGGGTGGCTGGCTGCCCATCGAATCAACTTTGCTCTCGGACTTCTACACCTCATCTTCGCTGGTCTTCTCTTCGGTGTCAGATCCTCCAAAAATCCTCGAGCCGCTATACAAAATGGTTACTGGGGACCTAAGATTATCGCTTGGCTGGCATTGATTGTCATGTCCTTCCTCATTCCGGACAAATTCTTCATGTTTTGGGGAAACTACGTCTCTTTTGGGGCTGCCATGTTGTTCCTTATCCTTGGTCTCATTTTACTCGTGGACTTGGCACACAGCTGGGCTGAATACTGCCTGGGACAGATCGAAGAGACTGACTCTAGGGTCTGGCGAATCGTCCTTGTTGGTTCAACCTTGGGCATGTACTTGGCATCGATTGCGATGACTGTCGTCCAATACATCTTCTTTGCCCAGGGTAGCTGCACCATGAACCAGACCGCCATCACTGTCAACCTGATTCTCTGGCTGATTATTTCTGTTGTGTCAGTTAACCCCACAGTCCAGGAATACAACCCCAAGGCTGGGTTGGCTCAAGCCGCAATGGTTGCCGTCTACTGCACCTATTTGACAATGTCAGCTGTTTCCATGGAACCTGATGACAAGAACTGCAACCCCCTGGTTCGCGCTCAAGGGACAAGAACCACATCCGTCGTCATTGGTGCCATTGTCACCATGCTTACGGTTGCTTACACCACTACCCGCGCCGCTACTCAAAGCCTTGGCTTGGGAGGCAACGGTAACGGCATTCAACTTCCCGAAGATGATGAGCATGACTTGGTCACGCAGCAACCTATCCATCGTCGTGAAATGCGGGCAGAGGCTCTGCGTCGTGCTGTCGAGGAGGGCAGTCTACCGGCCGATGCGCTACTCTCTGACGACGAGAGCGATGATGGCGCAAATCATGCACATGATGATGAGAGATCCAGCACTCAGTATAATTACTCAATGTTCCACATCATCTTCTTCCTAGCCACGGCATGGGTATCGACACTGCTCACTCTTAATTTCGAGGAGTCTACTCGGGATGGCCAGTTTGCCACCGTTGGCCGTACATATGGTGCAAGCTGGGTCAAGATTGTCAGCGCTTGGATCTGCCATGGAATGTATATCTGGACGCTTGTTGCACCGATTCTGCTTCCTGAGCGGTTTGACTCATAAAATCTGGCCGTATTGGATAAGACGTCGTTTGAAGCCGAATCGGGTGATGTATTTTTATTTACAAGGCTACAGAGAGGGGCCCCTGGGTTGCAGTATATTGTACGCATCGAATTCAAAGCAGCCACTTATATGATTTCTGGCAACCGCTCATGACCCTTTGAACAACGGACTGGACTGTCTACCTGCTGCGACATGACAGCATTACCAGATGTTCTCTGCCTGCCGGGCCAGGTAGTCCAGTCGTAAGGGGAGAGAGCTTGTCTACTCAAAATCAACTGCAGGATCAATCTATTTTGAAGTTTGTATAACAAGGCCTTTTGGATACTCGTATACCAAGTGACAGAGCTCAGAATGCCATGGGTTAGGGAGGGGTCATAGTTATTTTCGTCGTTAGGCGTTATTATATTAGATTCTGCTTTTGCTGGCGAAGACCAGATCGGGGAAAGATGCATACTGCATCTGTACATAGGAACCCATCTCGTCGAAATAAATTAATTACTCTAAATGATCCAAGCCCATGCTTAATTCTTTTGTCCTTCTATAGCCCCTGCTGCCTTTGCGGCTGCGCCCTGATTCAATCCAGCCTCTTTCTCGCTTCCACGGTCTTTCAAGTCTTGCATCTGCTGCTTGTCCTGTTCCCATTGAGTATTGGCGTCACCAAATTCTTCCTTGATCTGCTGCTCCTTGATCTTTCGCTCTTCTTCTTCCTTCTCGCGAGCAATTCTTTCTCTTTCCATTTCCTATTGTGACTTGTGGTTAGCACGTTCGATTACAAAAGAAGGGGTCCATGAAATTACGTACTTCCATATGCTTGATATCGTCAACACTGGGTTCGTACAAATGCCAAATAGTATAATGAGGCAATCCAACAACGGAGAACCGCATTCGTTTCGCCATCTACAAGGACTCATTAGTCAATGTTCCAAAATTCTGAGGAGATGCAAAACTCACCTTGCCAAAACCTTCTGTTTCGGCGTGCTTCTCAAAGCTAAAGGCAGGGAAGTGAACACCAGCGCGGAAGACCCCAGCCTTTGCCAAAATACTGACACCTCCAACTCCGTCAATTTCCATTTCCATATCTGGGTCGCCGTATGGGTCGCGCAAGTAGGCGAGATGCGGTCTCCATGTTGCATATTCGGCATAACCCTCGACAATCACGGCATCTTCGTCCAACGTGTCGGCTAATGCAAGCGCGGTTTCGGATTCTTGCCACGAGTTCAAATCGTAGGGCTGCTCGCCGCCAAGCCAGTCTGGGAGGGGACGCCAAACATCTGTCGTATTGTTAGTACAAGACCAAGATAATGGAGTGCAAGGATAGGCATACTGGGAACAATCACGTCCTTGTTGTGTCGCATCAAGTCCTCCAAAATCGTAAAGGGTGCGGTTTCAACATCCACATCACGCCAGTATACCCAAGAATGATATGGCCGCAAAGCAGCGCTGAGAAGCCAGTTGCGCGCTTGAGCCATGAGCTTTCTACGGCTTGCCTGAGCAGCAAATCCGTGACGACTTTCAACGTCTTGGTTCACCTTTTGGCCAAAATCCTTCTCGATAATTGAGATTTCTCCATACGGCTGTTTGGGATCCGGATCGGCCTGGATGGCCTCCAAATACTCAACGAGAGACTCCAGCGTTCGATCCTTGGAATCGGAGACGAGGAAAGCAAGGTCGATCAAGTTGTGAGGGTACGTGAAGTTCTTCAGATGGGAGAAAAACATTGGCAGATGCTGCTCGGCATCTCGAAGAGGCACGCAAAGAAGGATACGCTCTTCGCGCTCCCAGCCGCGAGCGCTGCCCTGGACGGTGGTGAGGTCATAGTATCGGACCGTTTCAAGTTTCAGATCTTCATATCCGGAGAGGAGGCCGAGCGAGATGAGAGAAGCGACGGATTTGGGTTGTCCGAACCAGATGATGACAAGGACAAGCAGAACCACGACTATTCCCAGACGAATGAATGTTTGCCTGCGCTTTCTGTGGGGAGGGAGAGTAGCTCTCGGCTGGAATCTGTGAACAAAAATCAGTCAGCATGCCAATTGATCCAGATTCCATGCGAAAAAGCGAGGAAATATCCTATCACCCACCTATGGGGGGAAATTTCGAAGGTGTCGGCACGTGGATATCCATTCGAAAACCCGCTGGAGTGATGCCGTGGCATCATCTTGGAAAAGGTCGTAGGAGGGTTATGGCAACATGAATAATCCCTCGGTGAATCGCGCAACTGCACGCGGGGCGGCTTCTACCACCTGCGTGATGGAATTGGATTGATCAAAGCTGGTGGTTTTGTGACAAGACAGGAGGCAAAAGGCCTAAACGTAACGTGTTGGAGTGTCTCGTATCCAGGGAAGACCCCTTGATCCTGTTGCGGCCATTCCACAAAAATCCTAGCACCAAATCTGTTAGTATTCTCTCGCAAAATTTCACCAAGATAGGCACCGTGTTTGGACAAGCGTCTATTTATAGAGCATACCTACACAAGATTGCACGTACGCATTTACATAGAACCTTGAGAAGAAAAAAGATCTCGAGTGTTTATCTATTAATTATCATTTCTATTTTCTTGATTTTTTTTTATTTGTTCTATTTATTCATCCATTTTTGAACAAGAAAATGAATGTTGCTTGGATACTCCGTATACATCAATATCACTTACCTAGGAGCAACTTAGCACGCTTACAGTAGCCAACCACAACAAGATACTAGATACAGATACATGTTTCTACCTTTCTTGACAACTCTCAAATTAAATATCTAGGCTCTAGATGTTTTTGTTATGGACTGCACCATATATTGCATTTCCTGCGGGAAAACACCGGCTAGATTCGGACAATGCGTCTGCCTATTAGGCACCCAGAAAAGGTTAGCACCTATAAAAGTACGGAGTACGGGCCACTGCAAGTGGATTTCTGCATGTTCCAGGTAGCTGCTGCTAGTAGCACAATGAACCCCTCCACGGAGATTGATTAAGTGGTGCCAATCAGCAAGTTATCACGTACTAAGCCAGGAGTCTTTGGTTCGTCACTGTCATTCTGGCCACGAATAACTTCTCTTTGTTGCTATATACTCTTATCGACTACCTCTAGCAAGCTGCGGCATAGCCTTTCTGATTGTACACGCGAAGCCATTATTTACATTTGCCACCATGGCAGCTCAAAACCACATGCATAACCTTACCACTCTCATCAAACGGTATTTGGATCTCTCGCATCCCGAATCGCTTCAACCTTACTGACTTCATTGTCTGGCAGACTCGAAGCTGCAACCTCACGCCTCGAGGATATCGCCTCGTCAACCGAACTTCCCAAAGATGTCCCCGGTCTTGGGCAGCCTGCGACTCCTTTGTCGGACACAGCTGTAGCACCAACTCCGCCGCCCGTTCAGAAAGAGGAGCCTCAGGAGGCGCTCCCCGAATCTATAGAGGATTTCGATGCCTTTCTAAACACGAGCGTTGACAAGTATGTCAAGCTCAGCAATCAACTCGGAGGGGTTGTCGCCCAGCAGGTCCATATCCCCGTTTTCATATCTACAGTCCGAGGGAACGAGCTAGGAGAGCTAACTGTTGTGTTGCTACGCAGGCCTCTGAGGTCCTCAAGGGGTTCCAGGAACAGCGCAAGTTCTTGCTCATCGCCACCAAGGCGACAAAGCCGGCTACTTCAGGAACTAGCCTGGTCGTCTACCAGAACTTGCTCAAGCCCATCACCGATGCGCTCATGGCCGCAACTGAGCTTAAGGAATCCAACCGACCCGATCCGATGTATAGCAACTTGAGCGCTGTTGCAGATGGCATCATGGTTTTGGGCTGGGTGACTATTGATCACCGGCCATTCAACCACGTCGAAGAGTCTCTGAGCGCTGCGCAATTTTTTGGAAACAGAGTTCTAAAGGAGCAAAAGGACAAGTACGTCTGCTGTCTACTAGGTACTATGATCAAGCAGCTAACCAGCTATATCACAGCGATCCCAAGCAGGTTGAATGGGTGCAGTCTTTCTATCAGATCTTCCATGACCTCGGAGACTACATTAAGCAGCACCACGCTTCCGGCGTCACATGGAATCCAAGAGGAGAGCCGGCCGATGAGGTTGCCAAGTCGTTGGATTCTAGTAAACCAGCCCAGCAGCCGCCTGTGACCAGCGCTCCCTCTACTGGCGGAGCTCCGCCACCACCCCCTCCTCCTCCTCCGCCTGGCCCGGCCCCTATACTAGATATACAAGTTCAACCAGCAGGTCCCTCTCCTGCAGCGCCTGCTGGAGGATTCGGTGCGGTTTTCTCCGAGCTCAACAGAGGTGAAGATGTGACGAAAGGCCTGCGTAAGGTAGACAGGTCGGAGATGACGCACAAGAACCCATCTCTTCGTGCAGGATCTACAGTCTCAGATGCTCCCCGATCCAAGAGCCCCGTTCCGGGCAAGAAGCCCAAGCCTGAGAGCATGAGAGTCAAAAAGCCATCTAGAAAGGTCCTCGAGGCTAACAAGTGGACTATTGTGAGTCGCCTGGCCGATGAACATGATGAAGCTGTTGTTTACTGACCCGTACATAGGAGAACTTTGAAAAGGAGCCTCAGCCAGTGGAGATTGAGGCATCTCTCACCCACTCCGTACTGATCAGCAGATGCAACAACACCACCATCGTTATCAAGGGCAAGGCAAACCAAGTCACGGTTGAAAACTCCACTCGGCTATCTCTCGTTGTTGACACGCTGGTCTCCACCGTGGACGTAGTCAAGGCAAACAACTTTGCAGTCCAAGTTCTTGGCACAGTGCCCACCGTTATGCTGGACCAGGTTGATAGCGCACAGGTCTATCTTAGCAAGGAGAGCTTAGCCACGAAGCTGTTCACAAGCAAGAGCAGTGGTATCAACTTGAATATCATATCTGGACCGGATGACGACTACAAGGAATTGCCCCTACCTTCGCAGATTTGCTCCTACTACAGCGAAGAAAAGGGTGATCTGGTTAACGAGATTGTGGCTCATGCTGGCTGAGTACTCAGATGGATTCTACGTAGAGACGGTATATACGGAGCATATACATACATCACTATATTCATGTAGAAATAGAGTTGAATATGGCCTTTTTTTTCTAAACGGATGGAATACGCAGAGGTTACGTTAACCTATCACAAGCCCGCGTGTCTCTGTTTGCAGCTGTATGCTTGTGTTCAGGTTGAGACAAACAATACTGTTCAGCGTTGTTGGTGCCTATGACTTTTACTACTGCTCCAATCAAACAAGCAAGCAAACATTCTCCTCCAGCTCCGTACTCTCTGACTCGTGCGATGCTGACTCACTCCTCCACACTTTCATGGTGTTTCGGGTAAAATGAGGCAAATAGCTAAGACGTCGCTAACCCGCACAGGAAATCGAGACGCTGCCGGTATCGCAGCACTACGCCCTAAAGAGTAATGCAGCCCCTCTACTGTCATTCTCCAGAGAATTGCGACTTCACCCGTTTGACCAATTGCCTCTCCACTGCACCTACAAACTACTGACCTGATTTGCTTCTCAGACAGCATCTTTTTCGGCTTCCGTTTTCTTTTCCGCTAGAGAGAGGAAATCGATGGCATCAATTCATCTCAATTGTTATTGGAATAGCTGCTACTCTGGCTTCTTTCTTTTGCAGGCTAACGGCTTCTTCGTCATTGTCATCGGGCTGTACGGGACTACACAGTATACGGCGTAGTCAAACAATCTCGGCCAAACGACTTTCGCATTTTCCTAATTACAGCCTATTATCTTGCATTCACATTCCAACCATGGCAGCTCCCTTGCCCGACGGCCAACCCGGCAAGTCTGCCAGCCCCCTTCAGCGTCTCGACCTTGACGGCCACAACCTCCCACCGTCACCGGCGCCTTCGAGTCCTCGAAACGGAAGACGCCGCTATGCCCTTGCGACTGAGCTAGTATATACCGAAGGAAAAGACCAATATGGCGCTTCCAGCACTCCAATTTATCAGTCTGCAACCTTCAAGCAGACCTCAGCCAGCGGCGGTCAGCAGGAATACGATTACACAAGATCCGGCAATCCTACACGCACTCACCTCGAGCGTCACCTTGCCAAAATCATGAATGCGAACCGTGCCCTGGCTGTCAGCTCTGGAATGGGCGCTCTTGATGTCATCTCGCGACTTCTACGCCCTGGTGACGAAGTTATTACCGGCGACGATCTCTACGGCGGTACACATCGATTGCTCACGTACCTAGCCACCAACCAGCAAATTGTTGTATACCATGTTGATACAACAGACGTCGACGCCGTCAAGGCGCGTCTCTCAGAAAAGACAACCATGGTTCTCCTCGAGACCCCTACGAACCCTCTGATCAAAATCGTTGACATTCCATCAATTGCACGGCTGGCGCATGAGGTCAATGAGAAAGCCCTTGTGGTGGTTGACAACACAATGCTTTCCCCTATGCTATTCAACCCTCTGGACGTGGGTGCCGATATTGTATACGAATCGGGAACCAAATACCTTTCTGGCCACCACGACATCATGGCCGGTGTGATAGCATGCAACGATGCGGCAATTGGCGATAAACTATACTTTACAATCAACTCAACTGGCTGTGGATTGTCGCCCAACGACTCCTTCCTTCTCATGAGAGGAGTCAAGACGCTGGCTATCCGGATGGAAAAGCAGCAAACCAACGCACAGCTCATTGCCGAGTTCCTAGAGTCGCATGGTTTCCGAGTGCGCTACCCTGGTCTCAAATCTCACCCGCAGTATGATCTGCATTGGGCTACTGCCAGAGGCGCTGGCGCAGTCTTGTCGTTTGAGACGGGCGATGCGGCCGTCTCACAGCGCATCGTAGAGGCAGCCCGTCTGTGGACCATCAGTGTCAGCTTTGGATGTGTTAACAGTCTCATCAGCATGCCTTGCCAGATGAGCCATGCCAGCATCGACGCCAAAACTCGAAAGGAACGACAAATGCCCGAGGACCTCATTCGCCTTTGTGTCGGTATTGAGGATGCCAATGACCTGATTGAAGACTTGTCTCGCTCTGTAAGTTAAACTTTTGAAGCTCGTACCAGTTTTTTTTTTTTTTTTTTTTTTTTTTTTTTTTTTTTTATGATGATCAATTGACTAATATTACTTTTCAGCTTGTTCAAGCCGGCGCTGTAAATGTCACCCTCGACGGCTTCCATGCCAACGAATCGGCTCAATCGTTGTGAAGGCCTAGGATGACTAGGTAAATTGATGGAACGAAACAAAAAAAAAAAATAGAAAAAGAAAAAGAGCTGTGCATTTGCTATATTGTACGTTACGAGCATATGGGGTTGATTGGAAATAACAGGGCCAAATGTGGCTTCTTAGCACGGGGGAGAGCTTCCGGATCATAAGCACGAAGCACATCACCTGCTTCTCGGGGAAATAGGGAAATGAGAAAATGAGCCATTGAATGGCAAGGGGTTTGGCAGCAGCTTATTTGATGAACATGATTAAAAGATTATTCGGGTTTTCATATGCCACAGATTTGAAGATCTTGAGGGGGGCGACTCCCATCTGTGCCTAGCAGGCTCTACTGTATGGCTATGGCTGACTACTGTATGTCTGCCAAACCCAACATGAACGAGAGCGAGCATGGTGGTGAAATTAGAGCTGGGAATAAGGCACAAATAGCGCCAAACAGCAAGCCAAGTCCTACGCTAAAAGTCATGCATACTTATTTTAAGCATCTTCTGCCCAGGGGTGGGTGTGATCAAAGAATTAATTGATTAATTAACCATCTCACCCAACGGTGTTCGGCGTTTGATGTGCTGTCTCAGTGCCCCCCGTCTTACGGGAAAGGAGATTCGAAAAAGTCGAAGAAAAGAAAAAGAAAGAAAGAAGATTCCACTTCGTATACGAGTACGCCCCTGACATGCTACAACGGACGGACTCGGTGAAGTCGGCCTCTCTACTCTTGATGCTACATATAGCTAGGCCAACACGGACAATTTCCATTTCAGCGGCCTGAAGCAACAAGTCATGATGATCTTGTGAGTGATTAATCACCGTCATCTTTGGCTCATCACAAGGATTTATGGTGGTGGAGCGGCAGACCACACCAAGAAGCTTAGTTCGCTAGCGGCCATCTCTAGTTAGGGTGCATGTCCTCGCTCAACTTACCACTTTGGACGAGAGAATGAGCATCTATCAGGCATCAACGATGCCAGTGAGAATACTATTTCGTACCCACGATGTATATGATTGATGTCTGGACTGGTATAGTAGATACTTGACACTCAAATGGGCACCTCGTATGTACTTGGGCCAACAGCGTCTTGGTCAATGTTGCTCGGCGACTCCGCTTCTCACCACCAACGATTAGCATAAAGCCATCCATCCATGTCGTGTGCCGTTATGCATACTATTACTTTGTTTGCATCTCGATTACCATAGCTTATCCACAGACTAAGCTGAGCGTGTACCCACCAACCAAGCATGGGTGCTGGGGTTTCCGGGCCTAGATGGCAGAACTCCATCATCCATGCATTCCGAACTGGAGAATTCTTCGTCATTTGGTGCCTCACAGCCACCGACATTTGCAGCAATTGGCTGACGGCCGGAGTCAATGTTTACTATTCGTCGCCGATAGTCGTCTCCTAGGGTTTCCCCAGCCGGGACTTGTCATCAAATCCTGGCCGCATCCTGCCCAGTGGTTGGCAGCAATAGGGCGAAGCTGTAACACGGCTGCAAGATTCTGTTGCCGAAGCCGAACAAAAAGGCATCGGGGGCCACCTGGGCGTGCCACGTCGTCGTGCCCCCTTGAACTGGCCTGCGCCACGGGCAAGAAGAACTATTAGTACGAGTATATAGCCTGTTTTCCAGAGCTGAAGCTTGCAGGATCCGGACCTTGTTTTTTTTTCTTCTTCTCTCTGTCTGTGATCTTCCCCCTCGCCTGGAAGTGCTTGGCGGCCTCCAGCCCTTACTGCATTACTGCTAGTACCTCCATAGTAGAACGTCTGGGCCACCACTTTTTGCAAACTGCTGTTGCATCAGAAACAACAGGGGCACAAGAGAGGGAGATTCAGGCCCCACTTGCATCGACTCGATTGATTTCACAGCCGTTGCGATGGCCAGCCGTAGCCCAAGCCATCGCCGCTTAGGCTCTCAGGGCCAGCAGCGAAGTCTTATCCAAAACGACACCCTCGAACCAGGCCCTGTCTACAGCAAGGCCTACGGCGGCGAAGACACGCTTCCTCCCCCAAACACCAGTCCTGAAGCCCACGGCCACGGTCACGGTCACGGTCACCATCTTCACGTCCACGGGCACAAATACAAGCGTACCAGGTGGCGGAGCGAGAAAGGGTCCGGGTCCGGCATGAAGCTATTCAGGATCAAGACGGGCGGCGAGAGTGGCCGCGGCGGCATTCACCCATGGCACTTCCTGAGAATCTGCTTTCGCTCGTCGTGCAAGGCCAGCGCGGCCGTCAACGTTTTGTGGCCCATTGTTCCCGTCGCATTGGCTGTTCGATGTAAGTTTCTTGCGAGCTGGAGCTGGAGCTGAAGCTGCAACTTTACCCCTATAGCCATGGCAATTTCCAGCGCTTCAACTTGGGCGATTATGCTAATGCCGAGACTGTCGTCGTTTCTTAGATACTCTGCCAGATGATCACATTCTCATCTTCATTCTCTCTTACATCGCCATGGCACCTTGTGCCAACCTCATCGGATTTGCTGGTCAGGAGTTTGCTCGCAAGGTTCCCCATGTTTTCGGCGTCCTCATCGAGACAACGGTCGGCTCCATCGTCGAAATCATCCTCTTCATGGTTCTGCTCTCCAAAGATCAATTTCTCGTCATAAAAGCCGCCATCCTGGGCTCGATTCTGGCTACCATGTTACTCTGCTTGGGTCTTTGCTTCTTTGTCGGTGGAATATATCACGAGGAACAGACTTTCAGTGACACCATTAGCGAGGCTGGTAGCGGTTTGCTTCTTACTGCGTATGTTACTCTCTCACCTGTTTGTCTGCGGACAAGATTCGTCCCACATCTCATTGATTTGACACGAGCTAACTGGTTATTTTAGGGGCGTGGCATTAGCTATTCCCACCGTATTTATGCGAGGCCTGCCGGATGACAACACATTGAGCCCTGAGGAGATTGCTCACAAAACTCTGAGCATCTCGCGAATCGTCTCCATCCTTCTCATCATCGCCTACTCTGTCTACGTCTTTTTCCAGGCCCGAACCCATCACGGTATTTACCATGCCATCTTTGAAATGGATGAGGAGCGCGACCGCGACGGCCATAAGGATGCCGCCAAGGACAAGCTCACCATGACAGAGTGCATCATTGCATTGGCCGTTGCTGTAGCTCTCGTCACCTTGATTGCCATTACTCTCGTCTTGCAGATTGAACACGTCATCGAACAGTCAAAGGTGTCCGATGCTTTCATGGGTCTTATCCTCGTTCCTCTCGTCGAGAAATTTGCCGAACACATCACAGCTATAGACGAAGCATGGGATAACCAGATGAACTTTGCGCTTTCCCACGTTCTGGGCGCCACTCTTCAGACTGCTCTCTTCAACGCTCCGCTGGTCGTCATTGTTGCCTGGGGTCGTGACAAGCTTTTGGACCTGGAGTTTGGTATTTTCGAATTGGTCATGCTTTTCCTTGCTATCTTGACTGTTGGTCGGTTTTTGCAGGATCAAAAGAGTAACTACCTCGAGGGATTCCTTCTCGTAACTCTTTACGTGGCTGTCGCAGTGTCTGCTTTCTACTACCCTGATCCAACGGTTCATGGAAGTGGTGAGGGTGTTGGTGGCGAGCCTACTTCTCCAGGCACTGAAGGCGCGGAGGGCGGTGGCCATAAATTTCGAATGTTTTAACCCGGAGCCATTGTTCCGTTGCACAGCATAGCGATCCAACAAATATCTGACTTTTGCTTGTGGCTTGTTTAAGTACGAATCACTCATACTCGGGCACACGTAAGGTTATGAAGGAGTGTACCGAGATAATGCGGTCTAGAGGACCATGCATGGCGTTGGACAAAAGGGGATATGAGGGCGTGTATAAATTTCAAGACTTTCTAGGGGAAAACAGATTACCTTTTATTTCTCTTTGTTTGTATCTGTGAGCGATGTGTTAGTAGCAATTTCCGCTTCATAGTACTATGTAATGAAGCCCACCATCGGATTGACTTCGAATCATAAACCAGCTAGAATGAACGTTATCAATCTTTCAGTTCATTATACCCGTGGGAAGCAGTATTTCCTTGGTGTGAGAGTTGGACACTGGATGATGTGCCTAGACTCTTACCCTGTAAAGTTGGCGTAGTTGTTGAATTTCGAAGACCAACATAATTTGGCTTTGTCCAGTCGGTTTCCCTCTAAACTTGCTACTCAGTTGTCGACTTTGGCATTTGCCTACAGTTCCAATATTGGTCATTCAATTAATGTATGTGTATGTATTCTTCGCCGTTTATCATAAAGAATACAATAAATATTCTGCAAGCTTTATATGGGTTCACTAGATTCACGGAAGATGTTCATTTACAGAAGACCAGACGGGAAAATGTCTACTTGATTGGCCAATACATTTCTGCCGTTAACCCATTTTTGACCTAGCACGCAGGAACACGCTCTACCTATTAGGCTAAGCTTGATCTCGCCGTCACGTTATTCCGGCTGCCAGTGCCCGTGCTTAGTTTAGCGCCGCATGGCGAATTAAGCTCTTGATGACGAAGGGTGGTATTTATCCGAGTTTCACTCTATCGGAGTTCTCTAGCCATCCATTCCACATAGCCTTAGCCTTAGCCTTGCGTCAATCTCGTGGCGCAAACCACCAAGGTCTTTTGCTTCTGGTTACCTGATTTGGCTGAACTACTCAACGACTATATCAAGTTCTTGTCCGACCAGTTTCCTCGGACGCACCGATGCTGCTGGTTCGCCTTGCCCAACAACAGTGCCGAGTTCCAGGGCAGTACATCCCTTAGCAGTGCAGCGTTACGCTCGAATGTAGTACCTCGACCAGAATCGGCTGTCGCAACCCAGACTCACCCTACGGGTTGCCATGGATCGCGCAAGGAAGCGTGCGTGTTGATTTTGCGACCCTGTTGACGGCTTGTTCGTGGGCTGACAGTGAACTAACAGGAGAGCTCCGAGCTCTGAATGAAAAGGCTTGGGATGGCGACAAAGGTACAGCATGGACAAGGGACATGTTTCGAAACGCTTTGTTGCTTGCTAGCTAACCTCTTAACCAAGGGCTCGTGAACATCAGCAGCTCGCTTGACTCGTCGCTCAAGAAGAATACGGCATTTATAAAAAGGCTTCGGACTGCCATCAGCGCCGCGACTCTCTCGACGTTCCTGCAAGAGATTCGGACTCTGAGCTTGCACAAATACCTGTCCGAGATTATATCTGCCTGCTATGAAGGCCTCTGTAGGCTCAAGTCTCCAGGAGAAATCGATGCCGCGGTTGAAATCGTCAGCGCTCTTCATCAACGGTTTGGCCCTGCCGAATTCACCGAGTACCTTACCTGGCTGCTTGGCAAGGGCATGGCCACGCCTGACAAGGCTATTCTAAAGAGTTTGCCGGCAGAAGTTCGCGAGAAAGAGGAGAAAGAGCGCATCACCCGCCAGCGTGCCCTCCTCAGGGTTATTACAGAGCTCTGGCTGGTTGGCGTGCTGAGGACCTTGGACGACGCCACCAAACCGGACGATGCAACCAAAGGTGCCGTCGGCAAATCAGTGGAGTTGAAGACCCGAGGCAATTCCAAACCCGGCGGTTCTTCAGACCCGTTTCCGCTCGAAGTACTGAAAGATTTACTCGGCTATGACAGGGAGCACGCCAACTTGCCGTTGCTCGTCATCTTCGTCAAGGCTTTCAGCTGGGACATTCTGGGGATCCGGACAACCACACCTGAAAGTCGTAAAACCGGAGAAGATGACAGCCTGCCAACCAGCGAAGATACAGCTGAACCTTCTGTTGAAGACCAACCATTCACTCCTCCTGAGCTGGCCGAGAAATTCAAGGAAATTCTTAAGAAATACTTTGACGACGTGGCTAATCACATTGTTCGCGATCAGAAATCAATCCATAGCCAAGCACGACGCAACGCCGAAGCATATGTCAAGTCTGGAGAGGTCTTCGAAGATAGGCAGGCCAATTACGAGAAGCAAGTAAAGGCTCAAGATAGGCTTGTCTCCAATGCTCAGGTGATAGCCGACGCCATTGGCGCGGAAATGCCAAGCCTGAAGGATTCCAACGACCCCCTTGCAGCCTCGAATAGCTCCATAGGTCTAGTCAAGACTGGTGACTATCTGCGGTCAATGGCTGATGGTGCCGGCATCTGGGAAGATGAAGACGAACGCCGGTTCTACGAAAATCTTGTTGACCTCAAGGGCAAGGTTCCGGCTATCCTTTTAGATGATGGCAAGAAGAAGAAATCGGAGACTGAAGAGCAGACTGCCAAGAAATCAGACTCGGTTGAAAGCTCGGAAGCCACAAAGGCCCCGGAACCCATCGATGATCAATCGATGGCCATTGCCAACAAGACTATTGGAGCCCAAGTAGATGCCATACTGGCGCGGTTGCCTGACCTTACTAACAAGGATATTATTGATCAGACGGCTATTGACTTTTGTTTTCTCAATTCCAAGGCTTCTCGCAACCGACTGGTCAAGGCGTTAACAGAAGTCCCCAAAGGCCGGAGTGATCTGCTGCCTTCTTGGGCACGTCTGGTTGCTACGCTAGGGAGATATATGCCAGATGTCCCAAAGGGACTGGTCGACTATCTGGATGCGGAATTTCGTAGCTTACAACGCCGTAAAGAAAAGGATTTCCTGGGCCAAGTTCGACTGAGCAACATTCGGTATTTGGCAGAGCTCACCAAGTTTGGCGTTGTCCCTGAACATGTTGTCTTTCACTGCCTCAAAGTTAGCCTTGACGATTTCTCTCGCATGAACATTGAGATCCTATGCAATTTGATTGAAAATTGCGGCCGGTATCTCCTCAGGAACCCTGAAACAGCGCCTCGAATGGCGAGTTTCCTTGAGACATTGCAGAGAAAGAAGTCCGTGCAACATATTGGCCAGCCAGAGAGAATGCTCATTGACAACGCCGTGTACCACGTTGACCCTCCGGAGCGACCTGCCATCGAGCAGAAAGAACGAACCCCGATGGAACTCTTTATTCGAAAGTTGATATATGGCGATATGACTAAACGGAATTATAGCAAAATTCTAAAGCAGATTCGCAGGCTTCACTGGGAGGAAACAGAGGTACGGCTCTTCGTTCTCCCTTTTTCTTCTCCTCATTCTCGTAACTCGGATGTCACACTCTATCTCTCGTCCCTTGAGCTGACTCATTACTTTGATATAAAATCTAGGTCGTTGCCATCTTGGAGAAAGTCTTTTCTAAACCTGGCAAAGTGAAATATGGAAACATCCATCTTCTCGGCATTCTTTTGAGCGCACTCTACCGGCATCATCCACACTTTGTAGTCAAGGTCATTGATAACGTCCTAGAATCCATTTGCTTTGGGTTAGAGCAGAACGACTTCCGATTTTCCCAGCGCCGCGTCGCCGAGGTCAAGTATCTTGGGGAGCTCTACAACTACCGCATGCTTGAGCATCCAGTCATTTTTGATACAATGTACAAAATCGTACTGTTTGGATACAGTAAGACTCCATTCCCTCCCTGACCGGCCTCGGCTGCCTCGAAAATATGTCATCTAATGTATTCATTTCATAGATGGACCCCCTGTTATGGGTAAACTCAACGTTTTTGACCCACCGGACGATTACTTTCGGATCCGTCTCATCTCTATCATGCTGGAAACTTGTGGCATGTTCTTTAATCGAGGCGCCGCTGGGAAGAAGCTTGACTACTTCCTTTCATTTTTCCAGGTGAGTAAAGCTGACAAAGGGTGCTACAAGATGCAGCTAATCTGAAGCATTTTCAAGTATTACGTCCATACGAAATCGCCTCTGCCACTGGATATCGAGTTTCTTGTTCTTGATACATTTGCACTGACCAGGCCTCAATGGAAATTTGTGGAAGATATTGAAGAGGCGACCAAGGCTTTTCAACTTGCTATCGCTCAGGATCAGAAGACCGCAGGAGTGGACAGAGTTGCTGAGGCAGACGACGCTACGAGCGGGCCATCGTCTGAAGATGAAAACGGCGATATGGACGACGTAGAAGCGGACGGCGATGGCGACGATGAAAGTGCTTCAGAAGAAGAAGAGGAAGCAGAGGTACGACGCAGCGTCAACTTGAGCAATTCCCATGTGACAAGCTTACTAACCAGCATTGTTGATAGGATGGCGACAATGGCTCTACCCATGAGAGCGAATACGACGAGGCCATTATTGTGACTAGGCAAGAGGAAGTTGTCGATCCCGAAGATGAAGCGGAATTTGAACGAGAATACGCCAAAATGATGTCGGAAAGCCTTGAATCTCGCAAATTCGAGCGTAAACAGCTGTTCGATGTGCCACTCCCTGTGCGATCTAGAAATCGTGAACAGTCCATGTCTACCCCGGGCTCTGGGGAGACGGGACAGAGCGGTACCATGGCATTCTCTTTGATGACAAAGAGAGGTAATCGGCAACAGGTATGTTAGCATTGTTAAACTTTCTTTCCCCTTTGTTTTCAGCTTCTCCCGCTTTTTTCTCCAGGGAAATACTTTCCGTAATGATTATCGGCTCCTGCGCAATATAATATTCTGACATGGCCGTTAGACTCGCACAGTTGAATTACCTTCGGACTCGACGTTTGCAATTGCTATGAAGACACAGCAACAAGCCGAGAGGGAGGAACAGCAGCGCATCAAAAATCTAGTGCTCAATTATGACCTTCAGCAGAGCGATGATCAAGATGGTGAGTGTAACTACCTCCTTACCTTATTTACCATCACTGCCTTGTACATGGACTCACTGAAATACCTAGGCAATGAACGACCGGCAACGTTCTATCATAATCGGGTAGATAAGCCGAACAAGGACCGTGGCCAGCGTGTCCGAAAACTGCAGCTTAGCGACGTGGATTGGTAGCAATGATTCCCGTATAACGGCGAGCAGTTACTATGGTGACGCGCGATGTCACTAGAACCAGACACGACGACCACTTGATCTTTGGCATTCTTGGCATACCGGCTTGCTTCTTTCACGAAAAGTTGTATTGCATGGTGCCATGTACCACGGATGGACAGAACACCCTTGGCAATGAGAGAACAAAAGATTTCTTAGGCATAACTCGCCTTTGTCATTTCACTGTTGCCTGATATGAAGGCCGAGTCTCATTGGGGATCGTGTTACTCGACTCTGAGCGTGTCTGCTTCAGCTACGCTTTATGATTGCCGAGCTATTCATGAAAGGGCAATTGCTGCAGAGATGAGCGGCTACTCTTCAAGGGTGCAAACCTCAGGTGCTACCTCTACTAGCGCAATATCGATGAGCTTTAACTAGGGCAAGGCAACGTTGTGGTTGACGGGCGCGATGGGAGGAGTGACATCTACCGATTATTAGGCTATAATACTACCAAGCCCCGACGTCACAGGGGCCAATGCAAGGGGCTTGGCACTGAAAGCCCTTGCATGGAAGCATTTATGTTACATGTGAGTATTTGTAGGATTTAAGGCATTGTCACTAGAGTAGGTAGACAGACTTGAAGGCTCGAGAAAATGAATATGGCGATGACCAGGTCCCTGCTTTGGTGGGCATCTATCTGCCTTGGCGGGTGTTGGACCAGGTCCTATTCATACATGTTGCTATTACTGGACTGGTTACTGTACCGTAGTATGATGTGATAATAAGAGGCACAGATGCGTGTCTGACTCTTGAACGAACCTCGGACTGATGTTATTGTTGCTATTTTAAGGCGTCCGAGCTCTGCATTAGGTACTCCTGCGGTACCTATACTTGCCTGCATCCCGCCAATACCAGGCGACAATTGCATGTAACGTGCAGTGCAGTTCCGCATCGCTGCTGCCCTAGACCCAACGCAAGATTCAGAGCCTGGAAAAGCAAAGAGGAGTTTTCACCTTTTCTCAGTCCCTTTTCTCATGACTTTTCTCCCTTGCAGTTCATTCCTATTTCTTTTCCCTTCAGCCAACTGTTGCAGTTCAGCTCAGCCCCGATTGGGTTGGTTGTGGTTCCATGTTGGGCCGTGATGACAGCAGTTCATTTGCAGCTGCCGGCCGACCTATAGTACGAGTATACAAGTTCCGCTGCTGCTGACCAGTTTCCGCGATCATTCTTCCCGTAACGACCAAATCTAGCAGGTGGTGGTGCACATCACTTGCCGCTCGTTCCCTCTCATAAGCCATCTTGTTGACGATCTTTTGTCTTACTTTTGTTTTTTCTCCCGCTTGAAGTTTACTCTATTCTACTACTCGCTCTCCGTTTCTGCTTGGCGCTTCGCTTGCTATAGACTTGGTTGCTCATTTACAGCAAGCATTGATGGGGGTGCCGTGATATGCCGACGCTTGAGCCACATCTGCGACTTTTTGTCTTTCCTTTTTTTTCCGGATTGCGATTTCATTGCTGGGTGTCACAAACAGTCTCGGCTCAGCCTCACCTTTAACAAAAGGTCTGACGGCTGGTAGCATGAAGGCGTAAAGTCGCTACGTCCTGGGATAACAAAGGTCTTTTGTTCGAGAACGTTTGTGCATCTGAGATTTTGTCATGAAAGGGCTCGACAACCATCCTCTAATCTTCATTTTGGCATGCCTCTAGGCTAAGGTTTGGAGCAATACCCTGTTCTCAGCAAAAAAAAAAAAAAAAAAAAAAAAAAAAAAAAAAAAAAAAAAAAAAAAAAAAAAAAAAAAAAAAAAATAAATAAATAAAATAAAAAATAAAAAATCTCAGTAAAACTATCCGCTACTCGAGATAGTTTGCCAGGCGAGATGGCAAGCGACGGGAGTGGGCCAGAATGGCCCGTTAAAGATGTAAGTGATTTCTTACTATGTTCTAATATCGCACCGAAGTCACAAATTATGGTGATACATAACTAATAAGAACATGGTTATGCACCGGTATAGATCGTTTATACAGCCATCGTTGGAGTTGTCATGATTATGGCGCTGCTGGAGTGGTTTCTCTGGCTGGCTGCCTTTGTCTATTGCTTGTATAAAGCATTCCGAAAGGCCGAACATTGGTCCATCAACGTCCTATGTGTTGTTGTCGGCATAGCATTCGTGGCTTTCAGGTATGTCTCTTCATGGAGATTTATATGCAGACATAACAGCTACACCACGCCTGCTGAGTTGAGTAAAATATTGTTTGCTAATAATCATCTCATGTAGAGCCATCTTTCTCCCCATCATGGTGGTGACCTTACCACTACCAAGTCAAGTCTCCAAGTACTGGCCAGAATCTGTCGTCTCAGTTCTCCAATGGTTTGCATTTTGGAGCTTTTCTATCCTTCTTACCGTGCCTTGGCTCTTCTGCGTCTATCAACTCGTCACCAACCAGCTTGGACGCACAAAGCGCATGAAGCAAGTGCTCGACGATGTCACCGCGCCAAAAGTTGTGATTGTTATGCCATGCTACAAGGAAGAGCCTGATGTGCTTATCACAGCTATCAACTCGGTTGTTGACTGCGACTATCCTGCTGCTTGCATTCATGTATTCCTGTCTTTCGATGGAGACCAAGAAGATGAGCTCTATCTCAATACGATAGAAAAACTAGGAGTTCCCCTAACCATGGAGTCCTATCCGACGAGCATCGATGTCACATACAAAGAAGCTCGCATAACCATCTCCAGGTTTCCTCATGGTGGCAAGAGACACTGCCAGAAATCGACGTTTAAGCTCATCGATAGAGTGTACGAACAATATCTCAAGATGAATGACAATCTATTCATTCTCTTCATCGATTCGGATTGCATACTGGACAAAGTTTGCTTGCAGAACTTTGTTTATGACATGGAGCTAAGTCCCGGCAATTCTAGAAACATGCTGGCCATGACTGGCGTCATTACGTCGACCACGAGGAAACACAGCATTATCACCCTGCTTCAAGATATTGAGTACATTCACGGCCAGCTGTTTGAGCGTACAGTCGAATCCGGTTGCGGATCAGTAACATGTCTTCCGGGTGCCTTGACTATGCTTCGCTTCTCCGCGTTTAGGAGGATGGCTAAGTATTATTTTGCTGACAAGGCAGAACAATGCGAGGACCTGTTCGATTTTGCAAAATGCCACCTGGGAGAGGATCGTTGGCTCACCCACCTCTTCATGATTGGCGCAAAGCAGCGATACCAGATTCAGATGTGCACGTCGGCATTTTGTAAAACTGAAGCTGTACAGACCTACCGCTCCCTTATTAAGCAGCGGAGGCGATGGTTTCTAGGCTTCATCACGAACGAGGTGTGTATGCTGACAGACTGGCGGCTGTGGAAACGATATCCTCTTTTGGTTATTGTTCGCTTCATGCAAAACACTATCCGAACGACCGCTCTTCTCTTTTTCATCATGGTTCTCGCACTGATATCGACTGTTGCCAAAGTCAAAGACCTGCCGGTTGGGTTCATTGGAGTGTCGCTGGGGCTGAACTGGTTGCTCATGATATACTTTGGCGCGAAGCTTCGACGATTCAAAATATGGCTTTACCCACTAATGTTTGTCTTGAACCCCTTTTTTAACTGGTACTATATGGTGTATGGCATATTCACCGCCGGCCAGAGGACATGGGGAGGGCCGCGGGCGGATGCTGCCACTGCCGATAACAATACAACAGCACGAGAGGCGGCTGAGAAAGCCGAGATGCAGGGCGATGAGCTCAATGTGGTTCCCGAGAGCTTTCTGCCAGCGCGTGAGGCGAGAAAGGCGGCAGCCTCTAAAGGAGCATCCTCTAACACTACTCTTGGACGCAAGAGGAGTATTGTTAGGCCCCCTGATGGCGTTGACGGAATGTTCTCAGCCCGGAAAAAGACGCCAGCCGGACTTTATACACACTTTGATGAGTCAGATGTTGAGATCGAGACGCCCCTTGCATCCTCCACTACTCCATCTTCCTCGTGGGATGCAATGCGGGGAGGTTCTTTGGAGGGATTTGAGCTCAACGGACCCGGGACTGTTTCAGTGGACCAGTTCATGGGAGAGGAAGATAGGAGAAAGTATGCCATAGCCCAGCGGGCACAGGTTCAGCGAACGACCAGACCCGGTACCGGATTAAGCAAGGAATCACCGGATGTAGAGCTTATTGACCTATCATCAGATCCGTAAGACGATGGGACGACTTGATTAAGCGAATGCAACTCGAGGAGAGAGAGAAGAGGATTATATTTTTTATATAACGCTGCGGACATTTAGCTATATCATTTGAACATACGCTTTGATCCATATACGTTAGTGCCCATAGACATCAGCACTACCCCCTTTTCTCTAGTCCTCTCTCACTTTCTCTGAGTTGGCCAGAAAACGATTTATGATTGAGAATTACGTGTTAGACTAAAGAGCCTAATAAAATAAAGAATTGTTTTATTGTTGTAGAATTCACTATGGACGTCGTCCAACGCCATGGGTTTTATGATCTATTCATACTTGCACCCATGCTTGCTACCTTCACAATAGCTGTGATTTCTGTCTTATCGGGCATGGCGGGGCTATCATAGGCTTTGAGGAGGGGCATCTGAAGTGACAAGGCGGATTGGCGGGGTAATTTTGTGCTTGATTATCGTTGAAAGGGCAGCAAAACGGTGCAAGCCACTGACCTAACAATGTGGACAAAGGAGCAAGCTTAATGGGCTCACCTTTGTAAAGACTTTCTGATGGTGGTTTGACAGGGCACTTTACCAATTTGCTTAGGTTCAATGTTATCCAATGAAGGAACAGGGATAAAGGATACCTGCGTCGTAGGCAGAATAGATGTCTAACTTGTACCTAATATATACGTGCCTGGGCAGCCTGTAACCTCAATGTTTAACAAGTACAACCCAGCGATTGGTAGTTGACTTGCTCTTGGCAGCGGTTATTGGGCTATTGGTTAGGTAACGGGCCAAGGCAGTGCCGCCCATCCCATTTGCTAATTCTGCTTGGCTGTGGTCAGTCAGGCTTTCGGGCGCTCAGCTTTCTCGTGGAGTCTGGAAAATTCTGCAACATTCCATGAGGTACCTGCTGGGACGTGGCGGGGCGGCAGATCCGAGTACCCTTTTGCAGCAGATCGGCGGCGCAGATACATGCCCAGCAGTGCCCCGCGCCCGGCACAGGTACCTCAAGCGTCAAGAGGCTGCAGATTGCGGAACAAAAAGATGCCTACAGGTATTTTAGCAGCTGCCAACGCACTAAATTTTCTTCAGGTTCGCATCAATTAGTACCTGATCTCACCGCCCACCACCAAGGGAGAAAGCCAGGCCTCCCAACTATTTTGCATCCCACTTTGTATCACAACCGCCACTATCAGACCGGACCTCTACTAGGTTTTTTTTTCTTTGGTCCCTTTTGCTTTCTTTCACCTTTCTCGCTCCCCACCCTCAAGGCTCGATTCTTTTCCTGCCTTTCTTCCTCTCCGCGCAAACCGACCTCCTCTCCTTTCATTTCTTTTTCTGCCTGGTCGGATTCTTTTTTTTGACTTGGGCCCCTCACTTGCGACCCGAGTGCGGCTGTATCGAGATTCTTTCAAAACGACAGAGATAAGACTGGCATCATGACTTCCGTCGTCGGTACGTTCCCTTCTGCCGCTCGTTCATTCTTATGCTTATTCTATACTGCGTCCCTCTTTGTTACAGATCAAAAAAAGTCTTCCTCTCATGCTGACCAACCCCTCCCTGCGGCGCAGGTGTCGATTTCGGAACCCTCAAGACGGTGATTGCAGTCGCGAGAAATCGTGGCGTCGATGTGGTGAGTGAATATCAATCCATGATGAAAGGATTCACCAGAGTTGGGCCCCAAACTGACCAAAGAAACTCTCTTCTAGATCACCAATGAAGTCTCCAACAGATCCACACCGTACGTCTCGCTACCCCCAATAGACTCCCGTTTCCATTCGTCTTATCAGCGATGATTGGAAACCTCCCCCCTATCACATGCAATCAGTTTTGCTAACATTGCTGCGACACACAGATCTCTGGTAGGATTTGGACCCAAATCACGCTACCTCGGCGAGGCGGCCAAGACCCAGGAGATTTCCAACCTCAAGAACACCGTCAATTGCCTCAAGCGTATTGCCGGCCGCTCCTTCAACGATCCCGATATTCAGATCGAGCAGCAATATGTCACCGCACCCCTTGTCGACGTCAACGGACAGGTTGGCGCTGAGGTCAACTATCTCGGCAACAGCGAGAAGTTCACGGCAACCCAGCTCGTTGCCATGTACCTGAGCAAGATCAAGCAGACCACTGCCAACGAGCTGAAGCTGCCCGTTGCTGACCTCTGCTTGAGTGTCCCTGCTTGGTTCACGGACTCTCAGCGCAGAGCTCTTCTGGATGCTGCCGAGATTGCTGGCCTCAAGGTCCTCCGCCTCATGAACGACACAACTGCTGCTGCCCTTGGCTGGGGTATCACCAAGCTTGACCTCCCTGCTCCGGAGGAGAAGCCCCGCCGCGTATGCTTCATCGACATTGGCCACAGCAACTTCACCTGCTCCATCGTCGAGTTCAAGAAGGGTGAGCTGGCCGTCAAGGCTACCGCCTGGGACCGCAACTTTGGTGGCCGAGACTTTGACAAGGCCCTCGTGGACCACCTGGCTAAGGAGTTCAAGGGCAAGTACAAGGTTGACATCAACACTCACGGCAGAGCCATGGCCCGTACCATTGCTGCCGCTGAGAAGACAAAGAAGATCCTCTCTGCTAACCAGCAGGCCCCCGTCAACATCGAGTCCCTGATGAACGACGTGGATGCCTCCGCCATGGTTACTCGACAGGAGTTCGAGGCCATGGTTGAGCCTCTGCTGGCTCGTGTTCACGTGCCTCTTGAGCAGGCCCTTGCCCAGGCCAAGCTCACCAAGGACGATATCGACGTTATTGAGATCGTCGGTGGTGGATCTCGAGTCCCCGTGCTCAAGGAGCGCATCCAGGCCTTCTTCGAGAAGCCTCTTTCATACACCATGAACGCCGACGAGGCTGTTGCCCGAGGCTGTGCCTTCAGCTGCGCCATCCTGTCTCCGGCTTTCCGAGTTCGTGACTTCACCGTCCAAGATATCATTAGCTACCCCATTGAGTTTGGATGGGAGAAGGCTCCTGATATTCCCGATGAAGACACCAGCTTGACCGTCTTCAACAAGGGTGGTGTCCTGCCTTCCACCAAGATCCTCACATTCTACCGCAAGCAGCCCTTTGACTTGGAGGCCCGCTATGCAAACTCTGAAGAGCTTCCTGGCAAAACGAACCCTTGGATTGGCCGCTTCTCTGTGAAGGGCGTCAAAGCCGATGGCAAGGAAGACTTCATGATTTGCAAGCTCAAGGCCCGAGTCAACATTCACGGTGTGCTGAATGTCGAGAACGGCTACTATGTCGAGGACCAAGAGGTCGAGGAGGAGGTCAAGGATGACGACAAGAAGGAGGACGACAAGAAAGATGCCGATGTGAGTATACGACTAGATTCGGGAGACGACGGGGAAACTAGCAGGTAAAAAACTTAACTAACACCGTTTTCATAGGCTATGGATACCGATGGCACAAAGACTCGCAAGGTCAAGAAGCAGGTCCGAAAGGGCGACTTGCCCATTGCTAGCGGCACTGCATCATTGGATGCCGGCTCAAAGACCGCTTTGACGGAGAAGGAGTCCGCCATGGTTATGGAGGATAAGCTTGTTGCTGATACCGAGGAGAAGAAGAACGAGCTCGAGGCCTACATCTACGATCTCCGAGCCAAGCTTGATGAGCAGTACGCCGACCTCTCCAGCGAGGACGAGAAGTCTGCCATCCGAGCTAAGCTCGAGTCCACAGAGGTATGTGAATTGCGCGATCCCTCCAACTTATGTTACGTGGGACAAGTGACTAACTGCAAGAATAGGACTGGCTGTACGATGAAGGCGACGATGCTACTAAGGGTGTCTACGTCTCCAAGATGGAGGAGATCCGTGCTCTTGCTGGACCTGTCGTCCAGCGACACTTTGAGAAAGTCGAGGCTGAGCGCCGTGCCGTCCAGGAGCGCGTCGAGGCCGAGCAGGCTGCCAAAAGAGCCGCTGAGGAAGAGGCTCGCAAGGCTGCTGAGGCCGAGAAGGCAGCCCAGGGAGGATCAGACCAGGAGATGAAGGATGCCGATGCTCCTACCGAGTCCGAGGAGGCTGGCGACCCTAAATAAACACCACGCGGTGGTTGAGAGATGATGACATCTCCAGAGAAGGATATACAGTATAGAAAAAGTTGACTTTTGGTAAAATACGGAGGGAGGGACTGTCATGAGGAAAAACATGTCTACACATTCTAGATCCATTTATATCATATGCCCCAAGTAGTTATGACCTTTTTATACACATGAAGGGAATTCTTTTTAGATTTTGACTCAAGCCTTTCTGCCATAACTCTCTCGTGTTCGCTAATACCTGTACCTATTTGAGCTTGGATTGAAACCTATTCCAGCCATTTTGATTTCACTCCTCGCGGTCATGTGTTCATCTCTCTCTAATGACAGGTAATTTTGTAGAAACGAGTTTTTTCTTCTTCTCTCCAACCGCAGCTATCTCTTTTTACTCGATACAAATAATTGTCGCTTCTTTTTTTGACAATCTAACTAGCCGCAACCCCTCGTTCCCCTTTCCATGCGATTTTCCTGCGACCAAACAAACAATGCATATAAAGAGAGGCAAAAAAATGTTGTAACGGTCCAAAACCAAATAAAGACATGAGAAAGAAAGAAGTCAAAAATGCTTTTGAGATAAAAAAAAAAAATTGGAACAAGAGGGGGAAAAGATGTTAACACGGCAGACTTGAACAAAGCTGATTTGTCTTTCATGTCAGAGCTGTGTCGCCAGAGAGAGACTATAAGGGCTGATGAAGTGTGGGCGAATAGAGAGTAAATAAAGATTCAATGTTCTTTTGTTTTTTATTCTCTTCCTACATCAACCGCTTTAGATATCAAACAGGGGCTTCAGCTTGATAATCAGCTGCCACTCCTCGTTGGTCACCTCCTTGCGGTAAAACTCCTTGAGGGTGTCAATGCTCTTTCGGGAAATCTGGCTGTAGAGCGTGTCGGCCTCTTCCAGGTGTCGGCCGTAGATGGGCTGGTGGCCACCCATTTCAATCTTGACGGCAACAGAGGGCTGGCCCTTTTTGCAGACTGGGATTTGCTTGTGATCTCGCTCGATAGATGTACTAAGAATATACTGCATCAGTAATTGAAAATGACAAAGGGGGGGAGAAAAGGGGTGAGGGGGTGTGGTTGCACGCGGCAATGAAAACTTACACTCTACCAAGGGCAACGACTTCTTTAGCACCTGTCGTGGGGTTGGTCTTGACAGCCGCAATCGGTGCATTGATCTTGAGCTGACCCTCAATGACATCCACGCCAATGACAATAGGAGCAGTCTTGTTGAAAATAGCAACCGGCTTCAGGACACAAGGGAAGACTGCCAGCATCTTGGACTCTTCCTTCTTCTTCTCCAGCATTTCATCCATGTGCTTGGTGAAGTTGTCAAACAAGTGGTAGATGATGTCGGCGGTGAAGATCTTGATTCCCTGATCTTCGGCGTACTGTTGAGCTTCTTTATCGACCTTGACATCGAAACAGAGCATCACAGCGTAGTCGGGCGCCTTCTCCAGCATGATACCACACTGCATCACATCACGCTTGTAAACTGGGCCGATACCGACGTTGGCGACGGGAATCTTGCAGTCCTTGAGGAAGTCAAGCAAGGCTTCCAGTGAACCAAGAGTGGAGGCTTGCACACTGACACCACGGCCAGAGGTCTCGACTCTGCTGAGAAGGTTTGCCAGATCGGACTCGACCTCGTCAACAATGTCATCTTCGTCATCGTCGGGACCGACGACCATCAGTCTGGAACCAGCAATGGCTCCTTCTAGGCCAGGAGCGCTAATCTTGACACCAAGAGCGGCCTTGACCTCCTTGTTGTGCACATACGCCGATTTGAGACGCAGTTCACGCAGCGGCGCTGGAGTCAGCAGAGCTCTTATATTTGTCACAATAGCACCTTCAGTACCACACAACACGATTCGGTCACCTTCTCTCAAGATACCGTTGGACAGGATGACATCAATGGTCATACCGAAACCCTCAATGGCCTTGACTTCAAGAACTGTTGCCTGCACCTCGGACAGATACATGAGAGAGCCAACCATACGCTCCTGGGTGAGCTGGAGGATAAGCTTCAGCATATCTGGGATACCCTCACCGGTGTGCGCTGATGTTGGCACAAGTGAGACGAACTTGGCCATGGACTTGTTCTGGTAGAAAAGCTCAGAGTTGAATCCCTGCTCGGCGAAAGCCAGCTTGGTCTGCTCTAGACGGTTCTTGAACTCGTTCTGGACGGCCTTGCTCTGAAGCGCCAGACTGTCCTGGAAGCCGTTGTTGTCAACCTTCTTCCATCCGTAAAGTCTGTCAATCTTGTTGAGCGCCACAATAAAGGGCGTTTTCCTCTCACGAAGCATGCGCATGGACTCCAAAGTCTGCGGCTCAAGTCCGTGCATGATGTCGACGACTAGGATAGCAATGTTACACAGGGATGAACCACGAGATCGGAGGTTAGAGAAAGACTCGTGGCCAGGGGTATCAATGACAAGGAGACCAGGCACCTTGAATTCGAACTCGTTGTCCTTGTTAACAACAGCCGTCTTTTGTCTGATGGCGTCGACGGGGAAGTATGTAGCACCAATCTGCTGGGTGATACCTCCGGCTTCGCCTTCCTGAACGTTGGTCTGTCGGATCTTGTCGAGGAGCTTGGTCTTTCCGGTATCGACGTGTCCCAGAATACAGCAGATGGGGGAGCGCAGGTTGTCCTTGGATCGGGCGGCCAGGGCGGCCTGGTGAGCCTTCTCTCGGCGGTCGGCAGCCTCCTTTTTGCGTTGAGCCTCGAGTTGCTGGGCCTTTGATACGGCCTCGTCTTCGGAGTCGTCTTCTTCGGAATCGCTTTCGTCTTCCTCCTCGTCTTCCTCCTCATCCTTTTTAGCTTTGGCAGCAGCCTTCTTCTCGGCCTCCTCATCGGAATCCGCATCCCAGCTATCCTTGACGTCCTCCTCTCCGCTGGCAGCAGCAGCAGCTTCCCAGTCATCCTCAACGTCGCTCTCTTGAGCAGCCTTGGAGGCAGCGGCCTTGGCCTCAGCGGCGGCCTTTTCCTTTGCAGCCTTTTCCTCAGCCTCCTTAAGGGCCTTCTCAGCTTGGATTCGAGCTCTCTCGGCGGCCTCAGCCAAAGCAGCCTCTTCATCCTTCTATAAATAGGGGAAATTGACCATTAGTGGCAGATATTGGTAAAAGTGAGGGAATGGCTTCTTACCTTGTCATTCTTGCCTCTCTTCTTCTTGCTGTCATATACCACCTTCTTCTTAGGTGCGCCCTCTTCTTCCTGAGGCCCAATCTTGATGCCTGCCGCAAGCATCTGTTGGAGCTTCAGCTCGTTTCGGGCCTTCTCCTCTTTCTGCGCCTTGGTGAGGAATTTGCCCTCCTTCTTGAGCTGCTCAATGCGCTCCTTTTCGCGCTGCTTCTTCAGAGCCTTCTGTTCTTCCCTTTTCTTGTTTTCCTCGGCTAGTCGCTTCTCCTCTTCTTCAGCCAAGGCCTTGGCTTCAGCTTCCATTCGGACAGCCTCCTCTTGCTTGCGACGCAACTCCTCCTGTTGCTTTTGAATCAGGGCAAGATGTGCCGGAATCTTCTTCTTTTTGCCTACTGTCTCGGCGGGAGCAGGAGCAGGAGCTGCCTCCTTTTCGGCTGCGGGCTCATCTTTAGCAGTCGTCTTTGCCGGCTCTGGGGCTTTCGCGGGTGCCGGAGTCTTCTTCTTCGCAGCCTAAATTCATCATCACGGTTAGAAGTCTGAAATAGCCAATGGTGTTGATAGATGGGGGATTTCGAACCTGTTCCTTCTTACGCTGCTTCTCACGCTCCTTCTTTAGCTTTTCCTTCTCTGCCTTTGTGAGTATCCTGCCGGGCTCCTCAAGGTCATCCTTGCCATCGTCCTTCGCAGCCGAGGCCGGAGCAGGCTTGCCCTTGCCACCCTTGCCTTTCTTCTGCGGCAGGGCAAACTCATCGTCGTCTAGAGATGCCTCAACCGGTGCCTTAGCAGACAGGTCCTCCGCCACGGGCTCAGGTGCCGGCTCCTCGTCCACAATGCCCTTCTTCTTGCGCTTCTCCTTGTTCTTGCGCAACATGGCCATCAGACCGCCGCCACCAGCGGCCTCGTCATCTTCGCCATTCTGCTCGGCGGCAGGAGGAGCATCACCAGCCGGGGCGATGCTCTCTCCCAATTCCGCCTCCCAGTCCTCCTGGGCATTCTTGTTCCCCTTCTTCTTCGGCGCCATGTTGGTGGTTTTTCGTCGGTGGTGGAAAGGGCGAAAAAAAGAGGAGGGGCAGTGCAATTAGAGAAGAAACCCTAGAAAATGAAATTCAACCCCGCAGTGATGAAGAAAATGGGGGAATGGGCAAAGATGGTTCTCCAAAAGGAAAAGAAGAATGGGAGAACAATGCAATGGGAGAAGAAAAAAAAAATCAACAGAAAAAAAACGGCCGGAGATAATACTGAGCTGTCCCGCACTAATCGCCCGCCACTTGTTCTGCCCGCCCGTAAATTGTTTGTGGTGGTTAGACGAAAGCCTTGTAAGTGGGTTGGCCTTTAGGCTTCGCTTTGCGGGGCAGATGGAGACTTTCTGCTTGGCATCTATTACTGTATATGGGACACGAAAGTTTGATGGCTTCACTGTTTGCTCTGGTCTGCGGCGTACGGAGTGTCTGTCATCTGCTACAGTTTTTTATGTTAATGCAGAGACGAGCAGATGTGTCCTTTGGAGCTATTCAGTGCTAACCAAGATATGTGCACATATGTGAATCACAAACTACCTAGTACCCACTCGAAGCAACGTTTGCACAAGTATTGGACCCTTCAACAAACAAGAGGGCTCAGATATACTTCTATTCTAGAGGCAGGATGATGACAAAAATCAACAGACTTACTTGATATCATCGCTTGTGAAAATATCAAAGACCAAAATCGTGGTCATATACAACACCAAGGCTGCTCATCCGTTTTCGCCTATACCTACAAAGTTGACAAGCCTTTACAATGCCGGCGAGACAAGAAACTTGATAATATCATAGCCCAGCTCAACGTACTTTTCTCGCCGCCTCGATTCGCCCTCGTTTTTGAACTCAGCAGTGTAGCTCCCTCCCCCAATAGCATCGAGGTGGCTGCAAAACAATGCAAAATTGGCCTCGGATCTCACAAGCCTTTCCAGAATGTGCAAAGTCAAACACCGTTTCAGCATGTCTCCGTCAATGTGCATCATCTTTGGACTTGGTTGCAAATCCGGATCCATGATATCGACCTTTTCATCGCGATGCAGTATGTTGAGTGAAACAATACCGCCTTTCCTCTGCGCCAATGTCTGGACCGTGAATAAGAATCGCCATAGCTCAAAGCTAAGCAGCGAAAATTGGCGCAATGTGCCGTCTAAGGAGACGCCAATGATATCAGATCCATCATGAGTGATCGGCAGTGTCCCATAGTGTCGTTGAGTATTGTCTACGAGCCATGGTGGCCTGCTGTGGGCTCGCGCGAATCTCCTCACTGAGGATGCTAGCATGCCCTCAAATACGACGTCAAGTTCCTTGTCCCGTTGCCCAAAGGGAACCCAAACCCCTGCGATGACACCTCCTTGGTCCGATATGAGAGTCAAAGGGAACCGACCGTGGCCGTCTGTCGGGTCACCGATGTCTATCATATGAACCGATCGCCTAGAGACCTGGTCGCCATGGATGAGCTCCATGGACTCTTCATCTGTTGCGGACTGGTAGTCAATGACTTCCAAAGAATGCAGAGCCGTCAGCGCAAAAAGCTTGCCCCTTGATACACGTAGAGAGATTGCTGGGGAATCTAGCTGGAATTCCTTCACAGGCTTCAGTTTTCTCTCCACAAGGTCGAGGACTTCCCAATGGAGTGTGCGGTCGACGCAGTATATCAGTCCTTCTGCGTCCCCTGTGATCGAGAAGATTTCACCAGGAAGACGTTTTTTATATCGTGTCCAGTATCTCAATTGTCTGCTGTCGGGCTCACCCGGGCGAGCATAAAACTTTTCCGTAGATACGATGATGAGCTCTCCGCCTTGTGTAGTTACGAGAATAAAGGGAAACGTCTTCCCATCTTTCTTGTATAACCATTCATGCAACCCGAATATCTTATCGCCGAGACGGCCAAGGCCAGAGATATACTCAACAGGGTTTCGATCCTTGTCGGTTGCAACGGAGATTATCAGTCCCGTCTCTGGGTCAATAAACAGCAGAGTGGACCTATCGTCCATAACCATCGCAACAACCAGACAGTTCAACGTTTGTGAGAATATAATTCTTGTTGGAGTACCCTGAATAGGAATAGACCTGGGCACATTTCCAATGTGAGGGCCGAAGTCAGCCATGAGCAGCCTTGAGCCAGCGAGTATTAGAAGGGATGTATGCCCATCTTGCCCAGAGAGATTTTGCGGGATCCTGTAAATAGAATGGATCAGAGGCGAGGGCATCGCCGGTTCGCTCGAATCTGTTGGCCATATAAAATGTTTGTTGGTAAATTTGCAATCCTCCGAGGAGAAGTTGCTAAGCAGGATCAGCTTGTTATCACAGCAAGCAAAAGCCGTCGACGTTCCAGTGTAGGGGATTGAGGACGGAAACACGTCAACCCGTGATCCTCCAATGACTTCAGAACTCCATATCAAATTGTCTGGAGATTGATCAGATATTCGAGCAGAGATAAGGCTTCCGCAGCGAGTTCCCAGAACAAGATCAACCTGGTCCGCGCCCTGGTGAGCCACCGAGATGCTCGTCAGTGCCTCGAGTTCAGCACCACCACTTTCGTCTACTGTCCATGTCAGTATCATGTCAATCCAAGTTCGTTGAAGCCATGTCAAACGGGGTGTAAGACGTACCATTGCTAGATGTGGTGATAGGTTTTGACACAATAGCCTCTCCAGATGTTGAGTAGATGGATATCCATGGTACCCCATTGTACATGGAAGCAGCGACAATGAAATTGTTGCTCGAGACGGCGAATATAGAAACGCATGTTACTTCGCCCTGTGCATCCCAACTCCCTATCATGGAAAAATTGATGCCCTCGGCCTTCATAGCATGCAGCCGAGAGACCTCTCCAACGTGCGTGGAGAATACGGCGGTATGTCCAATGCAAAAAGCATTTTCTGCAGTGGCATTGGGTATACCAAGGACTTCTGCAATGACACATCGCGAACTGGCCAGCAAGTCAGAATTACGGTCTAAAATCGCCACGAGCCTAACGGAACACCTTACCTTGTCGTAGGAGTAGCCACATTAATGGAAACTTCAGTAATTTGAACGATAGTCTCCGATACTTGAATAGTATGAAGAGTCCTGGACGCCAAATCGAACGGCGTGTCTTCGGCTGGTACGGCATCGACTTGATCCAGACTTTCTGAGAACCGAAGAACAACTGATGAATGAGGTAGTGCCAATAGTCCATAAAGCTCTCTCTCGTTGTTGCGCTGTGCTGTAAACGTCCATGCTTGTCTAATTGGCTCGCCCGTTTCGATATCCAGGCCAATCCGAGCCTGTATTCCCCATCTCCATTGTACTACACTTCCTCTGAGGCCCCGACCAGATGCGGTGAAAATGCTGTCTTGTTTGCGCATCTTGGTTTTTTTTTGCATTGTTGACCTGGACTGCGCTGTTTGAAGATCCGTATTGTTTCCGTGCCAGCTTGAGTATTCGTTCGTCGTTGTCATATCAACGACAGGAGACCAATTGGGGAGGATGCTAACTTGCTGGAGATCCTCACGAGGGGCGAGCTAAAAGGAAAGGAAATTTGCAATGTCAAAATAGCTCACGATATATCTGATACTGCTCAACGAGAGCTTACCTTCCAAATGCCGCCCGGGCCAGAGTCTCCGCCAATCATGAGAACGTCGGAAAAGATGTCATACGCCAACGTGAATGCCGTGTCAATATTGGCGCCTAGGCATCCAACATTGGTCACCGAAGGGAGCAGTTCAGTGGCGTCAATTTCGATATGAATAATTGCGCCATCTTCACGGGCTAGATAGATGATATCTGTTTTTTCAAAGTACTTCTTCCGGCGAAAGGGTCTTGCCCAGGCGACCCAGAGCGGCTCGCCAGTACCATGATACAACGGAGTGCGCGCAGGAGGCTGCGTCGGCAACGATTCGAATTCCGGCGAGCCTGAAAGCGCATACTTTACAATTCCGATATGGAACTGGGAAACAGCGAAAAAGGCTGTTTTGAATCTGATCGGAATAAGCAGCAATGGCATCCTATGCTCCTTAGGCAGTCGGGTGCCTGTCCTTTCTTCGGCAAAAATGAGCTGGAGGTCTTCGCCTAGCTCCCATTCATACGTTGCCATTCGGGAAACAGGGGGTCCACGACTCCTCTCCCTTCGAGCCACGATTAAGATCAAGATGATATGATAGTCATCCTCACGGCGAGGGAACAAGAACTCCAATTTGTGGATGGCTCCGCTCACAGCACGGATGCGTATGGATCTGATGGGTTCGATAGACCCTAGTTCTGTGTACTGGGCGTTGAGCTCTGACAATGGTTCCAACTCGTAGACCACGAAGATGCCCTCTGGACTCGCCGCAGCCATATATCGCGAAGATGGGTCCACGGCAAGCTGATATCCCAAGTAAGGCAGTAGCCGCGGGTTATCATATTTGGTTATGACAAATTCTAGCGTGTGGTCAGGCCCCTCTCTGAGAAAGAGGAAAAGCAGCTGACAAGACTCTAGCATCAATACGAGCAGCTGTGGTGGAAGCGAGCGACTTTGGAGGTCATTAAAAATCCCATGTGCACCAGGAGACAGCGGAGAAGACGGCGGCTCTGGTTTGACGGCAACGCCGTACGGGTCATCGTCCAAGCCATGCTCCAGGTTGTCGCCGAGAACAACAGCGTTTCGAATTCGGAAGCCAAAGTCAGACTTGCGTATAACATCATGGACCTGGCCATCTCTCCCAAGTTGACTGATTTGGATGAAATTTTCCTGATAGATGTCAGCCAGAGAAGCGATGGGATAGTATCAGAAACCCCACGGCTAGCCTAGGACAATGTGACTTGGACGCAGTAGAATAGCTTGTCATGACGGAGGAGACTTACACCAATGAAGGCAATATCATTGTGAGCGCTAGAGCGCAGTCGAACGGGAAGCACCCATCGAACTACAGGGCTTTCAACAATGGTCTGGGATAGAATACCGCAGGCGGGTGGCTGTGGCAGAGGTTCAGAGGCCAGCTGTGGTGCGGCAGAAGCCTTCAAGGCAGCTTGTAGGTTGACAGTTTCGGTAACCCATTCACCATCTCGCAGAACTCTAGTTTGGAAGGCCATGCTGTGATTATCTTATCGCAACATCATCCAGGACGGTGAGAAGATAGGGGGGACTAGGCGAAGCAAGTGACTCAAGATCGGTGCAACTCTCTTTCTGCTTACACTAATCAACTAGGACGGCGGATGGTTGGAATGAGCGTATAATATCAGGACAAGTCACACAGCCAGAAGCGCATTTTACTTGTTGCTTTGACTCAGTGGGACAATGTCGTGATCATATCGGCCAACGACTAGATATAAGGCGAATAGTGATGCTAGTGCAAGGCCGGGTTGAGCTTAGGCACTCTCTGATGACGCCGATGTTGGTACGTGCAGTGCTCACAGCGTTTCTCGATCTAACTGAGAGGCGATGAAGGCGCTTATGTCTGGTCTTGAAGAGAACATTTACGCCAAGCCAAAGGCAGCGGTTCGGGCTAGAAGCGACAGAGTGAGCGGTTTTCAGGCGAGTCACGGCTAAACCAGGCGAGATTTTCGGAAGAAGGAAGAAAGAGGAAGCCCAAAGAGAGAAGCTGGCCAAAGGATGGATGAGAAAAGCTGGAGGCAGCAGCTTGGAGGTGCAGAGGAAGAGCTCACTGGTGGCTGGCCTAAGCAAGATGGGTAACGTCAAAAACAGACCAAAGACGTCTCGGCCAACATGTACCAGCTACAGAGGTACCGTGCAACTCGGGTTACTTACGGAGCAGAGTACCTAGGAGGAATTGGCTACAAGCAACGGCCAAGGTGCGCCCGCAAGTACCAGAGCTATTCCTCAAGGACGGCATCAAAGTGCCAGAGCGACGAAGAAGCTGTCTGCCATACACTAACAATGTACCTCGAGCTGTACAAAATGTGGAGTGGGGCCGCGGTTGGGTGCGTGTATCCACCACTCGACGCTACCCACTCTCTTGTACTGCACCAACATCAACTACAGGCAGTACCAATACTAAGCGATACATGGGTAAATTTGATATATGACTCGGCTCTGAGCCTGGCTCATCTCAGTGTACATATTCAGGAATATTTGTCGGCTGTTGCAGACATAGAATTGGTTGGTTATAAAGCCGGTTGTCTTCAGTATCGTTCAAAGCTGAACAACCGACTTGAGCGGGAGAACCAAATTTCATGTGTAATTGGGCACATCTATATCTGTCTACTAACTTAGTATGCAGTAGTAGGGATGCAGACAAAATCCTCCCCTCACATACAGGATCTAGTAGAAGCAAAGCAAAGCGGTCAGCTGTGTCCTCTTTGTTATATATACCAGTTCCCAAATGCTACCTAGTACGATCCTTCGATAGTACGTATTCCCGTGGCTATATGTATGTCTCAGGTGTGAATGCCACCAGAATGCCAAGAGGCAATACATGTCGTAAATCGTGACCAGCATATCCCTGACAAGCTGACCTCCATAATTGTATATTCGTAGAGTAAGGTAGCCTTGAAACGGTCTCTAAAAGCAAGTACCTCGGGGTTGCCTATATAACTACAGTTGCTAGCACTCGAGTCAGCCTCTCACATTGACTAGTTACCGTATCGGGCATCTAATTTGGGAGAAAATTCTTGTGGCTCGAGTTCAAGTTTACTGACTTAACCAGATCCATTCAAATACGGGTAACAAACACAGATAGCTATCTGTTCTCATTTACTGAAAAGACACAAGCATTAGTCTCTTTTCTTGCATTGGAAGAGTGATCAACAGCGTGGCAAGTGGATAAAAACAATGCTACGACACGCGGTCTTTGAATTGTAAGTGAGGGTTTTCTTGATTTATGGTGTAAAACACGGGTTTAGCCGCCACGTTGTGGGTAGTGACGGGTCAGATTTGGGCTTAAGGGGGGGCACATCATAGGCCGAATGCTCACTTATAGAATCTCCATCATTCGATTCGACCTTTCCTACAGCACTCCCTTTCCTCCCTTGGCTAATTTGATCCCATTGCTACAAAGTACATGCAACTTTGAACAGGCAATCCATGGACGTGGGGTCTTTTCTCCCTGATTTCCCTGCCACCCTCAATGATGAACGTGGCACGAGTGAACGGAGCCTTTATGCATGCCCCTCCTCATCCTTTCTTATCACTGACTGAGAGGTAATAGTCAAAGAGTGTCTCTCTGGTCTCCTTGCAGAGATCTCGAGTCATGCATACATATACTGTTGCAGTACATCTCGGCTACTTCGCGTAACCAAAGATAGGATCTTGAAAAAGCAGTTATTAGCTTTTCCACAGATATCTTAAATAACCATGAGAATTATTAATAGATTTGCTACATACGACTGTCGAACCCGACTAAATAAACTGGTCATAGACATTTGGACACTATCGAAAGAGTCTTTTCAAATTTATTTTAGTACCCATGCTGTACTCCATTTCTCAAGCATAACTGTATGTATGTAGCAAAGGTAACTCATCCATGTCTACATGGACTTGGCATTAATGGAAGTTTTGGGATCATGTTTCAATTAGAGAGCTCAGGGGGTGGGAGAAAACAAAATATTTGTTCACCCAAAGACGTGTTAGACTGCCTAAGCCTAGAACCATTCACTTCCACCCTACCGAAAACCAGGACCAATCGTTTACATAGTGGCTGTTGACTAGACATTGCGCGTATATGTAGGAATGCAGCAGCATATATGCAATGAGACATCAAGTATGACGGCGCTTGTCACATATAAGGTAGGGTAGCACTGCTAAATTTCTACTTCCATTAACATCAATTATTAGCTATGAATCTACCACTCGCATCTAACATGGGCCGATGAGCACCGTCTCTTGAATCTCTTCACATCTCATCATGGCTTCCTATGGAGACTATTGCCAACCACTTGCTGCAGCCTTCCCTGGCCGTCTCCACTCGGTGAGCAACGAGACAAGGATCTGAAGCTCAAAGGGTGCAGAGCCTGGCCAACCAGCGGCTCCCATTGGTGGGTCTTTGTGAGAAGACGGGCTTTCCGCGTTGTTGTGGTTTAAACCTGGTTCCCTGCCTACCAGCCTTTAGAAATGCAAGTATGTCGCCATATTCAAGTAGTCACAGTACTAAGGCAAAACTTGGGTTGCTGAAGAACATTTGGACATAGTGTACGTATGAGGCACACTAGGAATTCCATGAAAGACAGGGCAGCTTTCAATGATTAACTAAGTAGAAGCCTTGATAAAGTCTCCCAGCTTTGGATTAACGCTGCGAAGATTCTTAGCCCAACATCTGTGGATTTACGTACCTAGGTAGATACTCGGTTTAGTTGTCTCATGTTTTTTTTTTTTTTCACATCCACCACATGGGCCTCTAAGAACTAATATTACTTGGTCATGTATACACCCAAGCTTATATACCCTTACTGCCACTCTCCGACCTCCCGTACTTACTAAATAACAACATTGCTATAAGAATTGTAATTTTGATACAGAAGATTGAGGACGCTGATTCTCCGCTTTACAACCTTCAACAGCTCCTATTTCGGAATTGGTCGACGACCTGATAAAACAAATATTACCAAGATATAAAGGAATTCTGCAACACTAGGTCGCAAAGCATGCAACAATTCTTATTGCGTTATCCAGCCATTCAGTCAGCCTGCCTGTCATAGTCACCAAAATATTATCTTTCACATCCGCCTTGACAATCGAAGCCACGGGCCCCTATTTCTCCTTACTACATATAAGGTATCAAAGCATCTAAAGCATCTCCAACTTCATATTCGCTATATTATACTATCTAAGTTCTATTGCATTAACTTCTTGAACCCTCCTGTCAGCTGTAGAAAAATGCGAACAATTCGAGGCTCCCCACCACGCCCACACGATACCTGCTGTTGCAGCCATTCATCTGCCAATCCCTCAAACCCAATCCCCCCTTTCTTCCATTCCTCCATCATATCAACCCATCTGCCACTCTCCGAGCCCTGCCTCCATTCAGCCATCTCCTCGTCAATCACCATCTTCCCCAACTTACCACCTGCTATTACTAGCAATGCTGCAACCGTCTGCTTCAATACGTCTGTTCCACGACATCTCCCCCACTCAGCCTCTCTCCTACCCGATTTCCGGTCATCCCTTGATATAGGTTGGCATACTGCTACCGGGAACCTACATGTCTGGCAGGTTCCGTAGCCTTCATCTGCCTCTTTATCTTCGCCCTCGTCTGCATCTGCATCTGTCCCTTCTTTCTCTTCTCCATCAAGACCCGATAGCTTGTTCACCAACGTTGTAAATCTCTCAGACTCATTCCACATCTCACATACTCTCGCCGAGTGTGTATAGCATGACTCGCTCCAAGCATATGCCCTGCATAGCTGGCACTGGATTGCTCCCTCGCCCCATTCCTGAATCCTTGCCTAAACCGCCCACCAGTATAAATCCATATCCTTATAGCGCTTTAGTTCCTCTGCAGCATCGTCCAGAGCATCTTTAATATATCTTTCATATGCAGAGTTAATATCCACCTTCATCTTCTCCCTTCTATACCGCTTCTGCTTCCTTCTTACTGCTGCCACGTAGTTAGCAGTCGAGTCCCAATCATCCCACTGCTGCAGGCTTAATGCGTTTAATTCGACCTGCCGCCTCTCTATTGCTTTGAGCACCCATGCTTCTTCCACCGCCATGTCCAGCTGGTAAAACACCCGCAGCATAATCATCACCTACCGCGAATCCCACCACATCGGCGACATAAGCCATTTGCCCACTTCTAGCCCGCCCAGGACCAGCTTGCTGTTAAACTGGGTTCAGCTGCCGTCTTGCCAAATCTTTACTTATTGTAGAAAAGTCATCCCAGACAGCAGCTAAAACGTTAACATCGCTAATATTGCATATACTACCACTAGGTAGAACCTGCACCACTCATCGTCTATCCGATGCCATGCCCTGTCATCCCCACGCCGCTCGCCCTCTCCGTCTGTTTTCTCCCACATAGGACATCGAGATCGCGGTAAGCAACACCCGCCGCACCACGGAACCTCTCCGTAGCCTCCAATTCCTCTGTCTTCAATATCAACTAGTGCTTCCCGAAGACGAGACTCAATAAGGCATGCCATCTCCTTCGCCAGCCTTTGGCAGTCAGACATTACGTAGTTGTTGCAGGTTATATCTCGGTAAAGAAAGCAAAGCGGGCATCTGACAGCCCATCGCTCTAGCTGTTGCTGAAACGCCATCCCGCCATCGTCAAGCCTCCGGTCATCCTACCAATCTCTCCACCTCCTGGGGTCTTGCCGCCTCATTTCCGGCTCGAGGAACCACTCATACCATTTATATAAATCATCCTCTAACCACGCCCCAATTGGCTTAACCATTTTATAGTGAATCAGCGAGTTTTCCAGTGCGCCTTACAACACACTGCTTGCACGTGCCGATTCGGGTGATTGTTATATAAGAGGGAGCTCTCGTAACGGATGATGGCGATAAAGTTGCTGACGCTGGTGAGGATAATTTAAGCTCTCTCTAGTCTCCTCTCTTCCATCTTCTATCAATAGTCGCCCTAATGCCGTGCTGGAGTTGGCATCTGCTTGTGTACCTGCGGATGAGCAGCCAGAGGAATAAATCGATGCAAGAGTTGTCTTTGGGCGTTTATTTGCCTTAGGGAGCTGCTCCTTATCTAATGCCCGTTTAAGCATTGTTACCTCCTGGATTGGCTATCGCGGTCTATTATTTATTATTTGGCTTAGTTGATTTTTTAAAGAAAAAAGAATCGCGGATATGTTGTTGCTTCTTAAGTGTTGAGAGAAGAAAGTCGGTCAGTAACATGATTAAATGGCAAATCGGCTATTATTACTAGGTAATAAATACCCTTACCCTAGTAATTAAGCTATACCTTAATATAGGGCAGATATAGCTTGATATCCCTGTATTAGATCAAAGATAATCACCTGTCTACTTACAGACGGGTTCAATCCGAGACTCCTGCGGTTGGGCAGCTTTCATAAGGCCCAAGAGACCCAGATTACATGGATATGAGATACAAGTACATGTTATCCACATGCAATTGTAATTGTGCCCAACCAAGTATTTGCCATCCGATAAGTATATAAAAAATCATTGTATTTGGCAGTATATAACGAAATGAAAAGGAAATGCGTATACGTTGTTAATTGATGCTGTTATAGTATGTAGACCGGTGGCTGCTTGTTTTACATGTGACCCGCCAAAACACAATGTACTTACTACAGTAGCTCCAACGAGCAAGCAAACGTCACGTCACCAGCACTAGCCCGATTCAAACCTCCCAAGATCAAAAAGCACCCAAATCTAGCACATGAGCCTGGACAAAGAGCTGGTCGATCCCGCTGGCCGCGACGATGAAGATGACGAGCCTGTTCCTGTTGCCCCAGAGGAGCCCACCGACGACCTCAACTCGCCGGCCGCCGCCCTGAAGACGAGCGAGATCCTGGCCGCCTGCACATGGAGAGATGCCACGCGCCTGAGAGCTCTCGCCGAGTCGGACGGCGGCCTGCTTGCCGATTCGCTTCGTCAGGCTGCCTGTATGTCTTTGCCTCTGACCATTTCCCTTCTTCTGAATACGTTCGCTAATAAACCATCTGTCTACATAGGGCCCATCCTGCTTGGCCTGACCCCCCCTGCCGACGAAAAGGAACACCAAGGCGACGGCACGCGCGCAGCAGATGCCGATGCTGATGCCGCTGGTGGTCATTGGAAAGAGTTGCCGCGCCACAGGGATGAGGACCAGGTTCAGCTCGACGTAAACCGGTCCTTTGTTCATTACCCTAGTGGTATGCTTCTCCTATGTCGTATAATACCACTCGATTGATGTATAAAAACTGACACCCTTTATAGACCAGTCTGAACCGGAACTACACAAACGGAAACAAGAGCTATCAGATCTCATCGTCGAGGTCCTTCGCCGATACCCATATCTTTGCTACTTTCAGGGATACCATGACATCTGCCAGGTATTCCTGCTCGTCCTAGAGCCAGCATTCAGATCGCCTCTGGTCGCTCGGCTCTCCATTCTACGCATCCGCGACTTCATGCTGCCCAGCCTCAGCGCCACAACCGCACAGCTAAGGCTCCTGCCCGACATTCTCGCCCGCGCGGATCCCGAGCTCCGGCGGCACCTTTCTAGCATAGAGCCTTTCTATGCGCTCGCCGGCACGCTCACCATGTACGCTCACAGCATAGAGCGGTACAGGGACATCGCCAGATTGTTTGACGTCATCCTAGCCCGGGAGCCTACGTTCTCCATATACTTGTTTGCTCAGATTGTCATAGACCGCCGCGACGAGATCTTTGAGATTGACGAGCCTGATATGCTTCAAGTCATTCTCGGCAGGGTCCCGCCGGAACTGGATCTAGATGACCTGATCAAGAAATCCGTAGACCTGTTCGTTCGCCATCCCCCAGAGACGCTCCGATCGTGGTATCAAATATCGGCGTCGAGCGCGCTCAAGACTTGTAGGGACGTCGATGATAGCACACGACAAACGCTAGAGGATGGACACCATTACTTTGAGAAGCAGGTCAAGGAAATACAGTGGCAAGAGCTGAGAATTGGGGTCAGAAGGAAGATGTGGATGTACAGGCGTCCGGTCAAATTCATTGGAGCAGCCATCATGGTCGGAGTTGTGGCATTCTATCTTCGGCGAAACCCTACTCTTGTCCAGTACATATGGTCCCTCTTCCCTGGCCAGCGGTAATCTTGTCGTTTACATAGAGGGTACAGCTGAACGAAACATAAATATATCCAATCATATAGGTTAATTGCACGAGGGAGAAAGGACGGACAGGAAATAAATAAAAAGACAAAAAAGAATCCGCTATAGTATTTACAAGGGCTTGGTTGTGTCTAGAGTGACTAAGTTTTCTGCAGATGTGCCTGTCTAATTATTCAACCCCTGTCCCGTGAACATGCTATGCCTCCTGACGCCATACAAATAACTGAAGCTAGAATCCAACCCTGGTTTTCATGACAATGCCTCAATCCAACGCTTACTTGCGTCATTATAAATCATAATTTTTGGGGGAAGGCAGCGGCGTAAATATGTACATCTATGATTCACCCTGATATGTCTGTTTCAGCTCTTCAAAATGTTCTTGCTGTTCCTGCGCCAGCTTCCCCGCTTCATCGCCAATGATGGTGAGAATCAGAGAATAATTGTTATATAGGAACCGCTCGCTTTTCCTCGTATCACCATGCGACTGCGCCTGTCGAGCCAAGAAGGCTTCAACTTCGGAGCGCAAACGGCGAAGACTAGCTACGACGGGCTCATCGTCGCCCGCCTCTGTGGACAGAGCCAGAAAGCCGTGGAGCAGCTGCCCAAACCGCTGCGTGACCATGTGCGGCGCGGCCGACATCTTCATCTGATCGGCCTTGGCCAGTTTCGCAGGAGCAGCATTGGTCAACAGCCGGACGGATTCGCAATGGCGGTCCATGATGACCTGCAGCCGCGGCCAGAGCAACATGTTGGTGCCGTTGATGTAGCCGTCCACGGCAGGTACTTTTCGCCTCTGGAGGTCAAAGGCAAAGTGCTGGTTGAGTCGGATGCAGAGAAGAAGTCCCAGAGCATCGAAGCTCTCGCTGACGAGCGTCTTTGAAAGCACCCTGCCAACCTCAAAAGTCGGGTCAAATATGTAGTTGAAGTTTTTGGATATCTGCGAATAAGACAAGGCGGGTGCGAAGAAAGCCGCCAAGAAGGTATATTCGGCCGTGGCATTGTCGATGAGAGCCAGGTTGAAGTTTCGAAAGGGTACTTCCAGGTAGTGAGTTGATTGATCCTCCTCCGCCAGATATGATGAGATAGCCGAGGTGCTCTTTGTTCGTAACATGTCAATCCGGCGCCCGAGATTGAATGCGTCGTGCGGCGGGCCAGCAACACGGCTGCTCGACAGGACAGCAGTTTTCCTTGTTGCATCCTCTTGCCCCAAGACGTCATTTTTATCCAGAATATGAAGCTTGAGCTTGGCCAAGGCCCTCTCGTAGCGTGTGAATTGATTTAGATAGTACCAGCGCATCGTATTCATATACGCCTGTGAGATTTCTTCCGCAAGGGCGGCATGATGCTTATGCAGAAACGTATAGAGATCCTTGAACTTAAGGAAGTTCTGCTGCTGAATTATCTGGGCATTGATGTGAGGCGACCGAAGAGCCTTGATCTGGGCAACGAGAAAGTCTCGAATGCGCTCTACAGCCTGTGATGCTACATGTTAGTTGATTCCGTAGCCAGCTACAGGCAAAGGACCGCACCTTTAAGATTAGCTTCTCTAAGATAGGGCCAAGCTCCTCGCTGGCTTTGCCCTGTTGTGCTCCAGACAGCTTCTTAATGGCCGAGGCTCTTTTATCCACCTCATTCAATGTTTTGGCCCACAGCTCGTCGATATGGCCCGTCGTTATCCTGGAAATCGTATCGGGTGACACGCTCAGCTCTTCCACCAATGGGCCAAGCGCCTTTTCGATTCGTTTGCGGTTCTCTAACCTTCTGCTCAAAGCACTGGAGCGTGACTGCAGTGTTTCAATGTCAGCCGATACGGTGGAAAGGTCATTGCGAAAATCGGCGAGATTCATCTCGACCGAGTTCAGGATGTCGTCGCACGCAACAATGGACCGGTGCAAGGCGTCAAACCGGGCCTTGTCTTCTTCGTCTACAATTGGTAAGTTAGCAGAGAATACAGCCAGTATAGCTTCATATTACAGCCATAGGCATGGCGTGACGCACATTCGCTCGCGCTCTGCGGCCGGCGCAGGCTTGTGGTATCTTGGTCGAAGCTCCCGGCGGCCAGCTCCTTTAGAGACAGTCCGCCGAAATCGACGTCAAATGTCAGATCCTCCGCAGTAATCAGGCTTGCCCTGCTTTGGGTCTTGCCCACGACCTCGGAATCTGCTGCCAGCAGCTTCTCCAAGACGTCCACCGAGTCCGGAGCCTGTCCGGGCTGCTGTCTCGCATCTGAGCCATTGGGCTTGCGGGACGACGCCAGCAGCGATGTCGTAGAGTCGCTTGACACCAAGGAGAGAGACGAGCCGCGCGGGGAAGGCCCTTGTCTCTGCGATGTGATGTAAGGGCTGAGAGTGCTCGATGTCCTTCGTGGCAGCGGCGAGTTGTGTCGGCTGGTGATCTGGGGAGTCGAAGGGCCGGACGCGCTGGCTTGGGTTGCTGCGAGACGGTCGAGCCACATGATGCGCTGCCAGAGTCGGAGATGAGGTTATCGATTGGTGAAGAGAGGGCGTCTCGTGATCATGACCGTCTCATGGCTTTGTGGAGGTGGTTTGAATGCCAGATTGTCACTGGTGATTCGGTGGATGGCGGGTAGCTGTGCTGTATGTGAGCATGAGCATGAGCATACAGGTAGCATGTACTCGCAACTGTCGCTGCTAGCTGTACTGTACTCCGTATTACAGAGTGAGACGCTGCGAGGCTATGCCGATGCGCTGGTGGAGACGAACTTGGGGCAGTCAATTAGCGCCATGATTGGTGAAGGGGGGCGCTGTAGCAGCAATCAGCAAGCGCTGAACAGGATACGAAGAATCCATGGATGGACAATTATAGAATTGGTTTCCATATCAGAGAGAATTGATTTCTCTAGATGTGTGGATTAAGTGTTACATCTCAGTACCTACCCATCTATGTCAGTATTCTTGTCATCTTTAATGAGATACTCCCCTATTTGATGCTGTCAATAAGTGCTTCACGAAAAGAAGTCGGTTGCAGCCATTGCCAAGCCTCATTTACCCAGAGGCCTCAGTACGAGTATCCAGTACCTTAGTTCCTATAGAGGCTGCAAGCTTACGCCACCACAAATCTGTGCTCACAATTGGAAAGCAAAATGCAGTTGCAGTGAGTCAACCGGAACAGCATAAAGACAAAAAAGGGTTGAGAAAGACAAGACTCTGAGCCTGGCTGTTACAACGCAGCAACCGCGGGCTCATTGGCTCCAAGCTCCGAGCTCCAAGAATACACGTACCGCCTGTAGGGGCCTTGTGCAGATTCATCTGTCGACGACATTGAAACATCACGCGACTAAGAAGAGGTCGGGGTACCATGCCATGCAGCGGAAATACGCGAGACACGGTGTACCAGAGCTCTTGCTGCCAGCTCACATTTAAACTTTGGTAGAGCATTGCAGATGTTGCTCCTTTTGGGGAGGAAAAGCCCTATTAGCACTAAACCTTCCAGTAATACCCGTAGTTGCAGGTACCTCAGCTACATATTGTACATGTAGTAGTACAGAGGTACTCAACTCGCACAGATTGCTGTGGTTACTTTTGCAGCTCTCATGGACGAGTGCAGCAGAAGTACCAGCTCGGTAAAATAGATCAATGCATCATGTCAGGCGGTTTGCAGATTCGGGATGCGGAGTTGTGTGTGATCATCTCCCTTGTGCCGAGCTCATGCAGCCTCCCCTCCCCAGAGGAAACCACCTCAGCTAGCTTGAAGAGAAGCCGACAGAGGTACATACCAGCTACTTTAAGAAGTCATCGAGTAAATAATACGATTGCAAAAAATAGCTAAATAATCAATAAAAATAAGATACTGTTTCGGAGAGCACACCTGCACTGATTCAAGAGTCCTCCCCCCTCAAGTAATGGCTCGTGACAGTGCTTGTGTCCTGCTTTTTTGGAAATGTTCCGCCCTAATAAGGCTGGCGGGCGGGACGAAAAAAAAAAAAAGAGCACCAAACCTTACCGGTTGGGCAAAAAAAAGGTACTAACTTGCTCCCTCCAAAACGGGTGCAAACCGTGTCCCACAGTCGCTCAAGCACCATTAACGCCAGGGCCAATCACACAGGCGAAAAAAAAATTCAGGTAACGCACCTTTTCTTCCCCCTCCGTCCACCCTTTGCTCTTCTCCTCTCACCTCTCAATTTCTCCTCTCCACATACTTTCAATACTCTCCACTGTCCTTTTGTCTGCCACGCAGACTCTCTCCGACTTCCTTCTCTTCGCTTCACGACAAGCTCGATTTTTGCGCAATCCATCACCATGTCTGAGGAGGTAAGTCCATCGTCTGCTTCTGTTGCGCTGCCTCTGCGCAAAGGAAAAAAAACACCCCGCAATCATCTTGGCTGCCCCTCGACTGAGCGACACCCCACATCACAATATTGCTTTTTTTTTTTTTTTTTTTTTTTTGGTTGCGAGATTCGCCAGATGAGATTCTGCGTCCCAAGATCGCCCCGTCTACAAGATCATCAGCATCAAATCACCTAATAAAACTGCAATCTTTTCGCACTCGCTTCATCACAAACTCTAAACGCTAACCAATTCGTCCACCTACAGCATGATGTTACCTTCGAGTCCGCCGACGCCGGCGCGTCTCTCACCTACCCCATGCAGTGCTCTGCTCTGCGCAAGAACGGCTTCGTCGTGATCAAGGGTCGCCCGTGCAAGATCGTCGACATGTCCACCTCCAAGACCGGCAAGCACGGTCACGCCAAGGTCCACCTTGTCGCCCTTGACATCTTCACCGGCAAGAAGTACGAAGATCTCTCTCCTTCTACCCACAACATGGATGTCCCCAACGTCACCCGTCGTGAGTACCAGCTGGTAAGTAAATTATGCTCCCCAGATGGAACGTGGAAGAAGGAAAAGAAAAGAGTCGAGCTTTACTAACATGATTCCGTAGCTCGACATCTCTGACGATGGTTTCCTCTCCCTCATGAACGACGACGGTGACACCAAGGATGATGTCCGCATGCCCGACGGCGAGATTGGTGAGAAGATCAACAAGCTCTTCAAGGTTGATGAGAAGGACACCAGTAAGTTACTATTCTCTCCCCTTTTTAAGCGTCCAAGAGTGGTATGAAAATGGAGAGTATTCTAACCCAATTCGCAGACGTTGTTGTCCTTACCTCCATGGGTGAGGAGGCCGCCATTGAGGCCAAGGAGGCTCCCAAGCAGGGTTAAATTAAATCTCAACTCCCCCACCAAATGAGCAATACGAAGATTTAGGATTTGGTTATAGCCCCTCGTCACCTCTTTTCCTCCCCCACCTCCAGGCGTTTATTACGGCCGTCGTAACATCGAATATCCTTGGCTTGATGTATGGGTCGTTGCGTTCGAAGGTTGATGGATGGGATTTCTCTGCTAGTTACAATGCTCGGCATTTCAAACGCCCTTTCTGAGGGTCATTATTTTCCTTTGTACGCTCCACGAGTCATCGCCAAAGTTACCCATACAGACATGTGTGCGTAGCTGGCCGTCATGATGAAAATGAAAATGAAAAAAATGAACGTGCATACTGAGCTTGCCGCAATGAGTGAATAAGTGCAAACCGTAACGTGTAATTTATCGTAGGAAATGATGCCTCTAGATGATGGAGATCTGTTGTAGATTTGCTGCAGATTTCCTGTAGATTTCCCGTAGATTTGCTGCAGATGGATTATAGAATGCTTGCAGCTGTCATTAGAGTTTCCGAGATGTGTGGCTGCAGTAGGTGAAAATTATAGTGGGTAAAATCCAAGGTAGCGTTACGCAGAGCCGCCAACAGGTCAATTGTACTTTGAGCAAGACAACACCAGCCTTCGCAAACAACGCTTCATGCCTATCCGCTGATATCTTTCGGTAGGACGAGCTCGCAGCTTCAGTTCATCGTATCATCATCAGTCCAAGGTCCCGGAGTTTCTTTCTTCCTTTGATCGGTGAAGACGGTGCAATATGAAGATAAACTTCTCTCAGAAGTGCTGCATAGACCGCAAAGTCTACACTTGCTCGCCATAACTCAGCACCTCGATCTCCATCCATCGTCTCTTCTCGCTGTCAGCATAATTTAAAGTGCTCGCCCAACATGGAAGGGCCAGGAGAAGTCCGGAGAATGCCCCGAGGCGAAAGATGCCCCGAATGTGGTAGCCAGAGATGGTACCTGCAAGATGGGCTGAGATTTTGCGCTCGGGGCCATCAAATCGAAGTAGGTAACTCTTGGTGAACTCTGTTGGGATGTGAAATTGACGGGCCATAGGGGTTTATCCAATTTGATCTTGGTGACATTGAAGACTCTGGTAAAATGGGAGCCGTATCTCGGCGTGAAAAGGCCCCGAGAGACAGAGGGAAGAGGGCGCCTACACTGACAGGCCAGGCTGGCAGGGATCTCTACCTTGAGGCTCTCCAATTGATTATTAGAAGCCAAGTAGCATGGCTCATCAATGAAAAGGGCCACAGAGAAGAGCTGGAAACTGTCGTTCGCGATTTGTGGGATCTGCGAATCAGAGGGTCAAATTCTGGTATCGGTGACGATGCCCAGGGAGACGACGAAGACTTGGCAGTTTTTAGCTCTCAGCCCTCTCAGGATTCATCGTCATCAAAATGGCATCCTCAATCCAGGAAGCAGAGCTGGGATCCCGAGCTGGGCTTACGATGGCCGTTGCCACGCGTTCCCGATACACTCGCAATCTGCTATTTGGGCTGCGTCCTCTTGAGGATACCAACTCACCTTGGTGAAATCATCCGATGGGCCAGGAGCGGTAGCATTTCGTACAAAAAATGCGTAAGCATAACTATGCCCCAACACCTAGTTTCTCCATGTTAACTGGCGAATAGTATCAACATCTGCCCCAGGAAATGCGAGATCGAATGCCCGCCTCGTATATCAGGGTCTTGAAGCTACCATTCCGATCTTCTATAGAAGGAGACGAGATACACAGAGTCGTCATGGACTTGGTACTCTCATACGACTTCAACTACAGTCTTGTCTTTCCAGAGATTAATCACGTTCCGCAGCTGATACAATTTGCAAAAGAGCTTGCGCTGCCCAGTAAGACTTATTATTCCTTCAACTAACCGGTAAGATTCTAATTAAAGAACAGTCGATGCCATCATCGCGGCCCGAAAGTTGGCGTCCCTCTTAGGATATCAATTCCGCTTCCCGACAGAGAAGCTTTCAAACCCCAGGTTGGATTATCCAGAGATACGTCTAATGGCCCTACTCATTGTTGCCACCAAACTATATTTTCCCCTTGCCGATACTACTTCATTATCCCGACTTCAAAATGCCAATTTCCTCCAGATACCTACACTTGACTGGGAGAGATGGCGACAGGGCAGAAGCAACTTGCCAACACAACGCGATACGAAGACTACCAAGTTTGACTTTAATAAAGTCACTCCTAGCCAGGTGGTCTCTATGGAAGAGGACGAACTTGACGCATATTTTGCTCACGTCTCCAGTCTCATTGACACGACTAGTAAGTTGACGAGTACCATGACTCCTTTTTTTTAAAGTTACAATGCTGATAGGATGGATCAAGGCGATAATCCAATTACGAAATTCTTTCCGGTAGAAGAATCGTCGGCTAGCACAAGCCAATTAGAGGATATTTCTACCAAGGACATAGATGACGCCGCCAAAAATTTACTGAATCAAACTCTCGAATACAATCGATTCAATCCAGCCAAATCAGAAAACACGTTGCCGTCGATGCCAAGATATGAAGCGTTTCGCAATATTGACCACCTCTCTGAAACCGCAACAGAGCTTTATAGAGCGGCGGGTAAGTTCACACTCAGAACAATGACTGCACCATGGTAAAGAAAGGGAGCTAATGTATGTATAATGAAGGCTTGGTCGTAGGGGCCTCTCTTGAAACCATGACAGACGCTATTTACAGAATTGAACGTACCATGGTTGTCTGGCAGAATAAAAATCGGGCATGAAGAGCCAATATTAGATTCGATAGTTGATCAAGGCATCTACTATACCTACCTGTAGTCAATGAAGGGGGCTTTTGTATGTATCGCAAGTATGACGCAGACGGAGAGTCAAAACTTTTGTTACATGACAGTTAATGAGAGTGATTCCAATATATCCAATGAATGATGATCCAATACATCGAAAAGGCTGAAGCCGTTTGTTCATTTCACCTGTCGCAAAATAGAAGCTGAAGCTCTGTTCTTTGTTGTAGAATTCCAAGTTGGGACGAAGTACTTGGTACATGGAGTAAAAGGCTCCACTCAAGGTCTTTGAGGTGCTTCCAAGGATGGACTAGGGCGAGGTGGGTTCTCGGACCGGCGCTAGCAGTAAAATGGAAAGCCCTCTCCATTCCCCATAACAGGCGCACTTTCTTCTTGCAAGTCACGTGTGTCGGCTACTGACCTAGGGTTTTCCATGATTTCAACTTCCGCCCCACCAATTTTGCGCGCAGAATCAGCGATCGAACCTTCACATCGTCAAGCATCACAAAAATCGTTCAAGAGTGAGTACCGTCGCCACGCCTCAGGGGAGCAAGCCAGGATGAAAATACTAACCGTTAACAGTGCAGATGTAAGCTCAGACTGAAAACCCGCCAGATTTCGCGACGACGTCGAACCCGGCAAGGCCGTACTAACAATGCGATCACAGTTTCGTGAAGACCCTGACGGGCAAGACCATCACCCTTGAGGTCGAGTCCTCCGACACGATCGACAATGTCAAGTCCAAGATCCAGGACAAGGAGGGCATTCCCCCGGACCAGCAGCGATTGATCTTTGCTGGCAAGCAGCTCGAGGATGGCCGCACCCTTTCCGACTACAACATCCAGAAGGTGCGTCATCAGGAATCCTCATTTCGACGTTTCTTCGCGAAGAGCGCGGGATAAAGGACTGGGAAATGAAGAAAAAAACGAAAAACAAGAAAAAAACGGAACAGGATGCTAATGCCAATCTGCAGGAGTCCACCCTCCACCTCGTCCTCCGTCTGCGTGGTGGTGTCATTGAGCCCTCTCTGAAGGTTCTGGCCTCCAAGTTCAACTGCGACAAGATGATCTGCCGCAAGTGCTACGTACGTTCTAATTTTGAGTATCCACTGGATGAATTGCAGGCACTGACTTTGGCGTTTTCACAGGCCCGTCTCCCTCCCCGTGCCACCAACTGCCGTAAGCGAAAGTGCGGTCACACCAACCAGCTCCGACCCAAGAAGAAGCTCAAATAAATCATTTCACCAAGGATGTGGCGTCTGGGTTCTGGCATTCTGGGGTGGCGAGGACAGAGGTGCTTCTGCTTTATTCCGGATTTTGTTTCTACATTAGCATCAGGGCAGAGGCAGAATATATCAAATCTAGATGATGTCTGATGGCAGCTCATTGTTAAATATCCTCCGGGGAAGTTCGACTAGTGATTCGACGGTAACTGACGCCAATATTACACTTCGAAATCCCGGTCTCTGGAGAGGAGTAAAATTGAAGCTTGAAGAGAGCATCTGGTTATTGTACCGCCTATGGAGCTGAAAGGGCAAAACATGATGGACCATCAGTTAGAACCACAGGAATGATTGGGATTGCAGATAGATTATCTAGCAAAAAATCCACATGATTAACGTATATGCTCAAGCCGGCAGACTGTACCAAGTCAAAGATGCCTCCACGTCAATTGATCAAATCGCATCATTATATAATAGCATTTATATAAATTGCTAATCAAAAGGGAATTGATTCTTTTTTCGCTGTTCCACACCACAGCATCTGTACCTGGACAAGCTGGCTAATCGGAGGACTTGATTCGCTCGTGGTCCATTCTGCTGCATGCATTTGATCACGTGATACGACGACATCTCGTGGCAAGCTATCCCCCAAGCTCAAGCCACCATGCGTCTAAGAAGAGACAGCTTGGACTCGACCCAACTCAAGAACTAATTGCCCGGCTTTAACCAACTGATATTTGGACAGCGTTCTTGCCAGCGGGATTCGGTCAGCGCATTCCCCCCCAAAGACGCAAAGATGTCCGGCTCTGGATATGATGCGGTAGTGGATGTGGACGACGAGGTACGTTGTGTGAAAGGGAAGCAAGCCTACGTTGCCTTGATTATCCCCGGTCTGCGATGCCTGCAAAAAGGAATGTCGCCTTGCTAAGCTTTTGGCGCTGCGGCCTGCATCTTTCTAGGGCGACCTCGGCCACACCGATCTCCAAGAGGATCTCGAATTCCACAGCTCCAACTTCAACGAGCCGTCATCGTCATCACGCGGCGGCCGCAAGGCGCCGGCAGCAGGTCTGCCCCCGCCAGCGACATCCTCGTCGTCATCGTCCAAGCGCTATCTCTGGAGCATGCAATTCTATGCGCAGTTCTTCGACGTCGATACTTCTGCCGTCCTCTCACGCTGCTGGGCCGCCTTGTTCCCGCGAGCAAACTTCCTCGATGTGCTCGAGGGCAATCCCGATTTGTACGGCCCATTTTGGATCGCTACGACGGTGGTCCTGATTCTCTTCCTTGGCGGCACCATCAGCCAGTATCTCTCGACCACGGGCAAGTCCCAGTTTGCCTACGATTTTAGGCTACTAAGCGGTATGAAATGGCATTGTCTTGCTTGAGGTTCCATGGGGAGGATATAGTTGATAAGATGGGGCTAACACGATGATGGATATTCAGGCGCTGCCGGTTTAATCTACGGATATACTTTGGTCATCCCCGTGGCCCTGTTCCTCGCTCTTCGATACTTTGGAAGCGAATCGGCGAACCTCTTGGAGTGCTGGGCTCTGTACGGATACTCAAATCTGATATGGATCCCTGTTGCGCTGATTTCCTGGTCGCCAATCTCCATCCTTAACTGGGTCTTTGTTGGCGTTGGCTTCGGCCTGTCTGTGGTCTTCCTAGTGCGAAACCTGTATCCAGTGCTGAGCGCAACGGATCGTCAGGTCAGCAAGATCCTGCTGGTTATTGTCATTTTACTACACGCCGGCCTTTCCTTGACGATCAAGATCCTCTTCTTTGCTCATGGCAGCCCGGTTGCGCGATCCCCAGCAGGCGGGGATGCCGATAAGAAGCCAGAATAGTTGATAAACTCAGATCATTGCAATCAAGTATTTGGGGGAACGCCTCAGCGTCTTTTATGAAGAGGAATATCTGTCACACAAGGGGCTCGTTTTTAAGGACACTATTACTTGGTCGGTATTTGGCAAAAGCATTTGTACACTATATCTTGACGGGTGGCTATGCCTCGATATGAATGACAGAAACATGAATTTAGAATTTTTTACATTTGATTCCAGCCTCGTTGCTCTTTTAGTTGCTCAGTCTGTTCCCCTCCGCCATTAGCACTTATACATACACATATACACCCAAACACACATACACACGCATATATATAAACGTCGTAATATTAGCATTCGCCTCATCAATTTTTGATACACAGCAACTTTATTTCCCATCGCCCTTGCTCCCCCCGGGCTTCACAGCCTCCACGGGACCCTTGTTCAGATCCCAGTCGAGCCAGCTGCCCGGGTACTCGCCCACACTAGCCCACCCGGCGTGCTGCGCCAGCCCCGCGGCCGCCCTCGCGCGCACGCCAGCCTTGCAGTAGAAGAGCAAGGAGGCGTCCTTGGGCGGGCGCGCGTAGCCGTACAGGTCCTCGAAGTCCTCGTCGGAGATGTGGAAGCTCTGGACGGCGGAGGTGATGGGGATGTTGATTGCGCCGGGGATCTTGCCCGTGTCGAGGAGCTCGTGGGGTTCGCGGACGTCTTTATTCATTGTCAGTTGACATACATACGTAGAGAGAGGGGAATAGAAGAGATAGTTGTAAGGGGGGGGTTGGGATGTAGTAGATAGATGGATGGATGTTTATGTGCCCTTACCAACAATGACAACCTCCTCCTTGGGATCCTTGCCCTCCACCAGTTTCTTGATCTCGTCAAAGCCCCAGATCCGACTATTCGGCACCTGGTTATCCGGACCAGAGTACCACCTTCGCACACCAGCTACACCACCGACAGATCTAGGACTCGTCCACCTCGCCAGCGGCCGAGCTGCCACGCCGGAGCACGTCCTGGCTGCGCAAGCCGAGATTGAGACTGAAGCTGGAGCGGCGATGCCCCGTGGCGAGATGCGCCGCAGGAGAACCCGCTGGCAAGCTTGTCGAGTGGCCATTGCGTTGTTGTTTTGTGTTGTTCTGTATTTGTATATTACAGAGGGAGCTTTGGCGCAAACGAAGGTGGGAGGTAATAGGTGGTATGGAAGGCAATTCGTTGGAAGCGGGTACTTTGGTGGTTAAAGAGGCGCAATTCGCTAGGACGCTTGCTAGCTAAAGTTGCCGATATCAATCAATCAATACCTTAGAGCTCTACACAATTGAGCTCAAATTCCCCAAAAATCAACCTACCCGTCAAGTCCCTAGCAAAACACAGTTCTCCAGCTACAAAAACGCACCAATGATCAAAGGTAGATAGACAGATGGTAAGCTTAGGCGAAAGCTGCAAGTTCTTTGGGGCGTAGTTGGATATCCGAAATCACCCCGCGACGTCATGTCATGTGCAGCTTTAAACGGCCCCAGATATCGTCGAGCTTCCTTCGCGCGCTTGGAAATCACGAACTAGCATGGGAGGATTTCACGGGTTACCGGACGATAGCCTAATTCTTTTGGACACCTCCTAATATCCACATCTCTCGAGGACCGATATAAAGGCCTCAGGTACTGCTCTTCAAGATCAGTGCTTCTTTTGCTCCAGTTAAAGTCAAGTCATCGGACCAAATACAGAGGCGCATAGGCATCACGGAGAGCATCTGCTTCAACCAAATCTCACGATATCCCGACGCCAATAGACTTTCTCTCTCTCAAATCAAATCTTTTTATTTCTTTCATCCATTCCATCAGCTAAGCCTGATCTGATCTCTTCGTGGCGTCCAGCAGCGAGGCACTCGTGTTGCCGCTGACTAAATTAAGTATATACAGTGATGATTGGGTATTAAAATTATGTACCATCTCCTTTTGGCTCTATGCAAGGCCAATCCTGAACTCCCATCTTAACCTCATGGCAGCTCAGCGGTTGGTAGTACGCTCCTGGGAAAGCAAATCCCGTTGTTGTGCAAAGAAAAACGCCGTCTATCGCCACAGATGGCATTCGCCCAACTGACGCTCATATATCGCTTCCATGTCACAACGTCTTTCGTCCATCCTATTATGCTGCCAACAGCGACTCGGCAGCTTTTGTTTTCCTCTTTGATCGTTCATTCATGCTTTTGTTTTTCGTCCTTTATTTTCTCTCCTCAAAAGTAAGAGGGCAGTCATCCTAGGCTACTGTCAGCTTCGTCCCTCAATATTACGATCTTATTCACGACTTACCTTGGGAAAGATGGTTGCAAACACCTTAATCTCCTCTGAGAGAGGAGTAGCGTGATGAGTCCAGTTCATCTGCACAGATGCCTTTCCGAGCATCAGGGCCAGGTTAAGCTGTGCATAAACTTGGCCCAGGCAGTAGTGAGCGCCGGTTCCAAAGACCAAGTAGTTCTTGGCACCCTTGACCTCGGCGTCACCAGAATAGTATCTCTCGGGATCAAAGTAGTCGGGGTTCTCGTAAACATCGGGGTCGTGAAGAGCCATGTATGTCGTGGGGATCAACATGGCACCTGCCGAACAACATGTCAGTCAATATCCAAAACATCATGAAACAGTCTGGCTTACCCTTGGGAACAGTGTACTTGTCGGTGATGGGGAACGGCTTCTTGACCTTGTATGGAACCATGAGGACGGGAGGGCGGTATCGCAGAAGCTCTCGGACGACGGCGCGGGTGTAGGTCAGGGACTCAAGCTGATCCATGTTCAGCTCAGCATAGGCGTCACCGTTTCGAACCTTGAGGTTTTCCTCTCGAACGCGGTCAAGAACGTCGGGTCGCTGGGCAGCAATCTGGAACAGCCATGTCGCGGCACTGCTGGTGGCATCCTGAGAGGCGAAAAGGAAGGTGAAGACAGTCTGGGAGATTTCGTAATCGCGGAACATGCGCAGCATAGGAGCCGGCTTCACCATGCCCTCGGTGGACAGGCCCTTCTCCTCAGCCTCACGCCAGCGCTCGGATTGAATCATCTGCAGAATCCAGGCGTCCATGATGCAGGTGACGTCTCCACCAGCAGCCATGCGGACCTTGCTCTTGGCGGCACACTTTGCGAACTCAGCGAGAACCATGTCGGCGGCCTTCTTTCCATACCACGTCTTGGTGTAGGGAAGAATGATGGGGAAGTTGACGAGCTCAAGAGCCGCAGTGATGAGATAATAGTCATCGGCAATCTTCTTGACGGCCTCGTCGGAGATGTAGTGTCCAACAAAGGTACGGCAAGAGACGGCGCACATGAGCTCACGGAATTCGGGCATGAAGGGGACGGGCTTGCCGCCATTCTCCTTGGTGATGTCGAGGAATCGCTTGAAGTAGACCTTATAGACCTCTTCCTGGCCGGGCAGGTAGGACTCGAGAGCCTTGCGGGTGAAGAGGCCGTTGAGGCCCTTGCGGAAATCCACGTGGGGCTTGCCGTCGAGGAAAACCCAGTTGTCCTCTCCGAGGAGCTTGTACGCGGCATCGACGACACAGGGCTTGACATAAGCCGGGGAGTTGAGCACCTTGCGAGCCATGTCTCGAGTGGACGCGATAACGACAAACCTACGAAGAAGCCCATGTTAGTCTTGGTGTCTACCATTGTCTCGGCGCGGTTCGTCAATCTTACTTATGGAAGACGGAGACGCAGCTCAAGGGGCCGCTCAACCACTTGGCATAGTACTCCTCAAACTTGGGGTCCATGGACTGGAGAAAGGGTCCAATGAAAGGCTGCTTCCATGCTGGGCCAACAATAGAACCCTTGTTCATAAGGTAGCTGACTGTTTGAGGGCGATATCTCGTTAGCTGAATGGTCTCTTGGTCGGGCCGCTGTGGGCTTTCAAAGGGCGCAACAATATATCCGTACCTTGGTCATAGACGACGCAGATGGCCAAGATGGTGAAGAACCAAGTCCACGGTCCCGCGGCAGCAATGGTGTCGATGACATAGTCGACCTGAGGAGGGATGTTGGCGCTGACATATTTCGAGTTGGCGAGGACAGACGTCAAGACGGACGACGCCCTGGTGGCATTGAGTGCGTCCATGGTGGGCGAACGGAGGAGAGACGAGTCTTGGTCTCGATCAGAAGCTCTCTGTCTCTGTCTCTTCTCTAGGACACGATATGCTCTCTACTACAGTACTTGGACAGTAGTAGTTGCAGTACCACCGAGCCTGACAGTACCTGGACTGGAGAAGAGAGAACCGACGGGGGCAGGCGAAGTGACGGCGATGGAGATATAAGAGAATTGAGGGTCGACAGGGGGGGAGGGAAACAAAAAGGCGCCGGGCCAGGGCCGTCTGGGGTTTAGCAGAGGTCAGGTACGGGTGAGTTACTCGCACTTTTTTTTGCGACTAGCAGCTCTGGATACTAAAGCTGTGAGTTGCTTTATTAGTAATTGGGCCGACCCACGAGTGCGGTGTACAAATTATCTGGAGCAGCAGCAGGGTCTTTTTACAGGTACATGTGCCAACAGAGGTACTCGGCCGGTACGGACACTCAAAGTACTCGCGGCTGAAGGTGCGACCTCCAATTACTGTATCTTGGCAGATCTGTTTGGCAGAGGGCATGAATTTACTCCTTCAAATACTGGATGGGCATGTACATGTACTCATCAGACCCTCGTACAGACAGGCATGTGTGTGTAGCACTGACGAGCAGATGCGTGCATGACCGAAAAGACGCTGACGGAGAAACAAAAGCACAGCACAGAGTTTTTCCCATCCATGGATGGATTCAATGATTTCGCGCCGACCCACGACCGTCTCCACGAGCCAAAATGCAGCTAATCCCTCCCCTGTGCTTGACTGCGCTGTGGCCCCCCTGCCAATTTTAATCTTGTCTCTCTTTTCTTCAAATTGTCGCTGCCTTTTTTTTCGCTCTTATCGATTTAGCGTCGAAAAAAATGACAACATGGCGTTTTTCGTGAATCGCCCAGCCGGCTTCCTCGTACGGAGTACAGGGACGCGATGTGTAAGTGCTTTCTTCTTACACGCCTTTTGACTCTTGGATTTTCTTACTCTGTTGGATTTTATATTTTTCCCCTTGCTTTTTACAGCTCGTTTTCCGAATCATTTGCCCTCTTTTTCTTTTTCGTTTTCTCATCATCCAGATCCCTCCGTACTGTACCACTTAGAGGTTGCGCCGCGGCGCCCTCGGCTTTAAGCATGATGCCGTTCTGCGACCTCGCGTCGACCTAGGGCACATGTACCCATTAATTAACAGCCCACCTTGCTCTCGTCTATCAGGCGTGTATCGCGTACCCGTCCCTGGATCCCTGGCTCGGAAATATGGTGCAAATTGCAGGTCCAAGCTCATCCAAGATGGAGAGAATGGCAAGGCTTTGTATCATCTATCGATTAACAAGCACATGGCCCTGCCTCCGCTCTCCGGAAGAGATTTCGTATCTATCGATTAGATGGCATCTTCCGAAGCCTTGGCAGTCATACTGGCTGGGTGTGATATTGGTTGCTACAGGTACTACTCCATGCCTTCGTGTATGCCTAGGCCGGAAGGGTATAATTGCCAATTTCAACATGAACAACTCTCTCTTACTCATGCCGATCAACACTCGTCACTCGTAAGAGAACTCGTATGATGGCTTACCGAAAATGAGCAGCATCGCTTGTTCTCCTTGCGTAGTTCTCGCAAACTCCGGGGAATGACTCTCTTCATGCCAATTCCTGCGCATCAACACCTCTTCTACTCCATTGATGAGCATACAGATAGGTACTATCTGGCACTGCATCCGCGGAAGAGAAAAAGGGGTGCTCCAACAAGTACTCATCACACAAGTATACGAGACAGTGCGTCAGACTGTCCACCCATTCATACTCATAGACCCTACGAGCACAGCTACGATGCCACTAGCATCGGCGCATTCGAATTCGTTCACACAAGGTCAGATCAAATCTCGTTCCTGTGCGCCACGCACCAATGGCCGCCGCCCGTTGGCCCGCCTCCCTTGCAGCAGGTGTCGCAAAACGGCAGCGTCGCGCCCAAGAGAAAAACTGTTGGGGCATCTCTTGGAGAGCGCAGCCAATCGACTTTCACGAATTCTGGCGGCCCGTCCGCGTATCGAACACGAATACGAATAAGTTGCCTCGACGGGGGGCCTCGTCCCGCTTTTGGGCTGCTCACGCTCCGCATTGTCCCTGGCCTTGTCTGTCGCTTGACTCTTTGGGATCGTCTGCAGCCACTAAGACCACTGGTATTAAGCTGCTCTGGTCCCGTGCGCGTGCCCGCAAGCTTCCTTCAGCTCCATACTGGCAAGCAGTAATAAGATTGAATGAGACCAGGCCAGCCCGAGCCGTCCGGACGGTATCATCAGCCACGGATCATGGACCAAGGACCAAGAACTAGGCGGCAGACAAGCCCGATCAGGATTCACCAGGAAGATTGATTGTCTTTGATTTGATTCAGCTTTCAGTGGCCAGTTTCGGGATTCATCCATCATCAAAGGCGGCCGTTGATCCACATATCAATGGGAGGCGCTGGCCAGTTGGCCCGATGAAGCGGCTACAAATAAGCCGGCCCAGCTCAAGCTTCCGATCCGGGTCTCCCAAATTGGATATTTTGCCATCCGAACCGACTGACATCATTTGATGGTCCGTGTTTCTTGTCGCTTTGATGCCTGTCGGCTGCTTATCATTGGATGCCATCATCCTACGAGCATGGCAAATTGGCGACACGGTGAGATGTCGAAAGAGGTGGCATTGTGTTGCTGCAACACGGGGTACTGCTCCCTGTAGCATCTGCAAAATGCACCCCATACGTACAAGCAATCGTTGCTTGCATGCGCTTTCCTTCGGGCTCTTCACGGGGGTGCTTTATTGGGCATGAACTGGCCGAAGGGTGATATCTGAAATCTCGATTATGTAAGCATCCAACGGCATTCCGTCTTTCCAGGGTAAGCGTGTAGTTTCGGGGTGAATTCGATGTTTTGGCGTTGACAACATTCACCATTCGAAGTGGAATGCCAAAATAAGTATCTATGCAAATATTGATATCAACGGTAAGATGTAGTTGTGGTGATAGTTTCCAGTCCCTGATACGCCAAAAGCTATTGCGGGGGTAAAGAATCATTGCAGGGCAAGGTGGACACCACAGGCAACCTATATAAGAGACTCGGCGCTACTCTAAAACCTCCCACTATATCAGTCATAGTTATCTGGTATTGATTGAACGGTTGAATGTACTCTGTCAGGCTCTGTAATATTCTAAACCATCCTAGTTCTCACCACATGAAACCCGTAGCAGTTACCGGGCTCATTGAGTATCTGCTTATGTTGCTACTTTGTGCTAATATCGACTTATTACCCTCTTCCAGCATCTGCTATTGTAGCTATGTTTCTCCAGTATTTGGTTTTTTTTTTACTGGATTCAAATTTGAGAATCGGCTGCTGGATAGCAACGGAACTTGAGATGCTAAGCGGCCGCCCCCTACATTAGAGCATCTGACTGAATATCCTCTCCCCGAGCCACGCAAACAGGGAATCTCACCGTGGGGGAGCGCCAAGAGATCGCAAGTTGAACCAAATCTACTCATTGAAGCCGCCGACGTCGTGCCGCTGCCCCTTTTTGTTAGGCCAATACCTACTCCGGATAGCACCTAGAGTGAACCAACGTAACACAGCCTAACGTAGCCTAACTCGCCCTACCACAGCTCATCTCTGCAAGGCTACAATCGGTCCCTAAACGATGGATTAATGGACCTTTTGATTGTACACGTACACGCGAGCACACGTACGTGTCTCTCTGTATCAAATGTCTTTCTGCTTACATCATGCTCGGCTGCGTCCGCGTTTGCAGGAGGCTAAGGCATGTGGCTGGGAGGAGCGTGACGTATCGATATTGGCAGACGGGTATTAATATGAGGAGTGTTGGCTTGGGTTTCCTCCCCGCATCAACACCTGCAACTACAACCACATCACAACACTTACAGCTATCAACGTCTACCATATTCAAGATGCCTTCTTTCATTGTGAGCAGCCCTTTGCGGCCTAGGTTCCGTCTGCAAACTGTACCGTACTGACGTTCTTTTCTTTCCCCTTTCAGGTCACCCTCAAGGACGATGTGTCAGATGACCAGCTTGCCGCGTGAGTCGGGCTCCTGGTCCGCTTTGACGACAACCACTGACGCGTTACCAGAGCCAAGCAGAAGGCCAAGGATGCCGGCGGCAAGATTACCCACGAGTACACCCTGATCAAGGCCTTTACGTGAGTCCACGACATTTCCTCCCGAGACGGAATATCCCATTTACGTTCAATGGCTGACTGGAATCTGCCTCAATACAGCGTTGAGTACCCTGAGGGCACAGTCCACTCGCTCGCCGAGGACCCCTCAGTGCAGACTGTCGAGGAGGATAAGGAAATGCGGACGCAGTAAATGGAGCTCTCTAATCTATTCTTGTTGCATCTACATACATCTACAATAGAAAGACGTAATATAGAGGTTCTATCCACATCTTCATCTTCACCTTCCGCTGTGTCAGATGAATGAATGAACGCATTTGGTCCCTGAAGCTTGGACCTGATGCTGCCCCGCCATGGATCTCGCGATTCCCCTCCTTTGTTAGCTTGCCTCGGGGTGACGTGACGTATGTACCGCGATAAGGGTGGGGAGCTGTACTTATCGCCATGTGACTCTCCAAGGCGATGGACATTCAACTCTTGTGTCGTTTGGACCATTGAATTATGATTATCCTCATCATACTTTATACTCCGTCTACCTACACATCACGATTAAATTGGCGGATGACTTGCAGCTTACACGGCTCGCAAAAATAACCAAAAGTAACTCTGGGCTGCTGACGCTGGTGATTCGCTGTGCTTGTGCCGCCACTGGCCTTGCCCGCTGCACCGGCTCAACACGGCGCCGCTATCCCCCAACTGGCCTGGCTGGACGCTTTTGCTTGGTTGCTTGGGAGGCATGGACAGACTCACTCTAATAACTAACCCAGCTCTATCGTGTGCTAGTGGAATGAGCCGAAGATCGCTGAACCTCTTACCGACGATCGGAACTTTCCCCCTTATCTCTCCCGGAAAATTGGCAGCCGGCCTATGCATATGAGAGCGGAGCGAGGCGTGGTGCATTTGCATTTCCCATTGCTTGCTGCTTGATTCCCCAAACGAACCCATCGACTGCTCTCTTGCATCCCGCAATGCTGCTGCAATGAGGGCCATGTTCAGACACACGAGGCTGCTCCAGCCACTCGGGATTCGAGCCCCGACGCCTCTGCGGCCCCAGTTGCGGTGCTTCACCTCCAACATCGCACATGATGTATCTGGTGCCGAGATCTCGGCTCTGGCCAACCTGCCCCAGCATCCTCTGAGCTTGGCCGATCTCGTAAGGTAAGCAGCAGCTCTTTCATCCATACAAGTTTACATCCATTCATTGGTTTAACAACACATCTCCTCTTCTAGGCAAGGTAGACCGCCGTTATCCGAACGATCGCTTCTCGCGTCGGCCAACTTCACCCTCTCTCTTATTCCGATTCGCCTTGCACATCGCCTGCAGGCCCTCCAGAACCTCCCGTACATTGTTGTATCTAACCCCAACATTTCTCAAATCTACAACAACTACCTACACTCTCTATCCATCCTCCTCCCCTACTGGCAAGCTGCCTCCAAAGGCCGAGCCATCACAACACTCGACAACGAAATCAAATTCACAAATGCTCTCGCCGAGCTGGTCGCTACCCATACCGACACCATTCCGGTTCTTGCTAAAGGCTTCCTCGAGTGTCGCAAATACATCTCCCCAGAGGAGGTTACACGCTTCCTAGACGAGCACCTCCGCGCCCGCATTGGCACTCGCCTCATCTCGGAGCAGCACATTGCCTTGCACTTCAGCAGCCAGCCTCATTTCGACCCCGGCGCGAGTCCCACGCCATGCCCCGAGCACCCGACGTACATTGGCGTTATCGATACCGCCCTGAAGCCTGCCTTGATAGTTGAATCGTGTGCGGGCTTTGTGGCTGACATCTGCGAGCTCAGATACGGCATACGGCCAAAGCTAATTATCAATGGCGAGCCAGAAACGACCTTTGCTTTTTTGCCAATGCATCTAGAGTACATAATCACAGAGCTCCTCAAAAACGCCTTCCGAGCATCCATAGAAAGCAAATCGAACGAGCCCATTGAGGTCACCATCGCCCCCGAGCCACCGCTGAAGCTTCAACCTGGTGGTGCTCCCGAGATCAAGACTCCGTCTGAGGACTTGGGAGTCTTTAAGAGCGACGCAATCAAGCCCCTGGATGACAATGCCCCAGGTGTGACGATCCGCATCCGGGACCGAGGCGGCGGCATTCCTCCAGACGTCCTCCCCAACATCTGGTCCTACTCGTTCACCACCTTTTCCGAGGACGACGATGTCCCTGGTTCTACCGGGAACGACGGGCTCGGTGCGATTGCAACGGCTAGCACCGGGGGAAGCTCGATTGCCGGTCTGGGATATGGTCTGCCGCTGAGCAGGGCATATGCCGAGTACTTTGGTGGCGGCATCGCCGTCCAGAGTTTATACGGCTGGGGAACAGACGTCTACCTCCGCCTAAAGGGAGTTGGGAAAGTCGACAAGAAGTGATTCGGGCGTCAAAAAGCTGAACGAAATATATACCCGATTTTTTTTTTTACATCTCTCATAGTACTGCCAAGTTGGCTACGGCGAGCCTGGAAGGAGATTTTTGTATGGTTTAGTCAAGCTTGCTGGAATGTTTATCTTGTATTTTATTTTGGTTAGAATTGGAGAAATGTATCATGACCTGCCAACGGATCCCCAGTGCTGCTGTTTTCCTATGAACCATCGTAGTTGCTTAGCATTCATCAAATATCACAAGTCGAAAGCAAAGCAACAACTACTTCAATGTTCTCGTAAACCGCACATATATATATATTCAAACCTATCAAACGGAATTAAAGCAAACATGTCTTGGTAAACCTCATACCCCATTACACAATGACTCGATTTCACACATGGCAACATCCAACGTACATACACATGCAAACAACGGTCAAACGCAAGTTAAAAAAAACCCTCGATGAAGATGACTATTATAAACAAATCGCTACAGCAAGGAACCAAGTTCTCGCCCCCCAAATGCTTTGGCTTTAGAAGACTTCGTTCAAAGCTTTAGACTAATAAGTAGGCACGTTGTAACCATTTCATAACCCAATGACTTAAAACTTCTTCTCTCAAAAAATAGTAACAAAGGCGGCATACTTCTTCACTTTCCATACCCATAAAAACGCCATTTCTCTTGCCATGTAACAAATCTTGCTGATGCAGCTCCTATTTTTTTGTTTCTTTTTTGCAATGTAATCTTTGAGTCTCAGTCATCTCGTAGAATGTAACCGTTTTCATCCAGTCAAGTTCGTTGTGTGGACTATCGTACCAAGGAGTGGAATACCTCCCCCAAAAAGAATGATTAGTATGAAAATAAATATTAAAAAACAAAGACCAAGCTTCTAATTTGTCGATATGCTCGTTCCCTCCTTTCATTCATTCCGTGCCAATATGCATCATTACATGTTTTCCAACTCGCGGTCAATCTGCTTGTCCACAAACGTGCGACGCTCTCCAACGAGTTCGGTCTGCAGGCGCTGCTCAACGAGCGCGCGAACCTGCTTCTTCGTCACGGTGTCCAAATCAACGTCTCGCAACACGGCTTGGATGGCTTCAATGATGGCGGCATCTGATGACCCGATGCCACCAGCGCCTCCCATGAAATCAAACGAAGCCGTTGACCGGGTTGCTTCATGGCCTCGACCAAAGCTCATGGCGGAAGAAGAGCGGTTCATGCCATTAAAGCCTGGCGAAAGACCTGGCGAGGGAATCAGATTCGAAGGGCCACGGGTATGCATCACACTCGTCCTCTGGGGAAAATCCGAGTATGGTGATTGGCTGCGATCCTGAATCGCAGTACCCATGGACATCATCGACTGTCGCTGTGACATGTAGGTAGGGTCGCCGATGTGACTAGCAGCGAACGGCGCGGGGGACTGAGGAGGCATATATGTATTACGGCCATGCATGCCAGTAAGAACCGAGCCTTGAGGACCGGCTGAGTAGACTGACTTCATTTCGTCCATCTCGTACTGTTCGTTGTAGACCATGTCTTGCTTCTCCTGGTACTGGTTGGTGCCACGACGACCGGGGAGACCGTTAGCCAGAGCATAGTCGTCCCAGAGCTGGAGAGGGATGGATCGCGGGTTGAATCCCTCGTCGTCAACGGCAACCACCTGCTTGTTACCCTTCTCTCCTATGACAACACGGGTATTACCCCAGGAGAAATTGTCTTGGTTCCAGAAAGAATAGACGGGGAGCGCAAATGAGTAAATGGGGTACGCAAGGATGTAGATGATCATCCAGCCGATGTGTTGCCATTGCCTCTTCAAGATGAAGATCAATGCCTGGAGACCGTAGACGGCAGCCAGGATGACAAGGGACCACAGGGGGAACGAGGTCGGGTGTGTAGCAACGCTGTAAATCATGTATCCAAGGTAAGCGCATGTCGCGGGGAGAATAATGGTGCCGAAAAGATCAATGAAGACAATAAAACGCATTCCAAAGAAGCAGAAACCACACATGTCCTTGAGCCGCATAAGCTCTACAAGATTGTGAATAGTCGAGTTGATCCATCGTCGACGCTGGGACAGGAGAACGCTCCACGACTCTGGGGCAGCCGTTTTGCACTGAGCGTGGGGAAGGAATTTGAATTGCATAGAAGGGAAGTGCTTTGTCATCAGAGTTGTCAAGTATCGATCCTCACCCAGAGAGAGTAGGTTCTTCTGGTGGAGGGTGTCGACATCGCATACACTATAGTCCTTAATGACGGCGTCGGAGATAATCAAAGGCTTGCCCTTGTCTGCAGTTCTGAGGCGATACATGGTGAAACTAGTGCGCGCAAACATGTTAGTTCTTCTACATGAGAAATACGGTGATTCGTTTGCTTGAAATTTACTTACCATCCGGGCAAACAAGTAACACTACCGAATAAAGACTCGAATGCCTTTGCCATGTGATGAGAGATGTAGTATTCGTAGACCTGAATCATTGTCCACCAAGACTTTTGGTCGTTTTCCAGACTGGTCTCACCGCAGATGCCAGCAATCTTAGCGTTATGGGCGCATGCAGCAACCAGCCTGTTGAGAGAATCCTCTTGAACGCACGTATCGGCATCGACCATGAGGAGGTACTCATATAGCTCAGGATCCACGCCAATGATGTTGTTAATTTGATTGAACATCTCGAGCTCGAGCGGGTTCATGGGGGAACGATGGTGGACACGGTTGAGGAAGCTCATGAGAAGAATCTGAGAATCACGCTTGCCACGGTTACCGGGCTTGGCCTTGGTCTGTTCCGACTCCTTGCCAACCTTGACGACAACCAGATACGGGACCACATTGCCCTCATACTCGTAAAGACCAGAATAGACCTTGGCATAGTTGAGCTGGTCACTGCCGGGGCCGACAGCCTTGAATGCCAGGGCAGGAGGGTCAACCTTGGGATCCACGCCCAGGATATCCAGAACAATCTTGGGTGTAGGACGATCATTGCCTCCACCCACAACCATACCGTCACAGATAATGCAGATGAGTTTTCGCTTGTTGTCATACTGTAGGGCTGTCAACGAGTCAAGCGCCTTTCGCAGCGAGTCTTCACCTTCGGTGTAGGCAGGGACCTGGCAAATGACAAACTTGTCCTGGGGAGAGGGTCGTCGCTTGGTGCTAAACTGAAGCGCAGACACAAACTTTAGGCCAATGACAACACACAACACGATTGTGAAGGAGAGAAGAATGTAGTTGTTGACCACGCATCGAGGGGTAACGCGGAAGTCTGTGCTGCCCTTGATGAAAACACGCTGGATGCACGACCAACTATTGACAAGCTGGGCGTGCACAGTGCTGTTGTTGTTGGGATCATTAACGAGGATGTCGAGCTTCTCCTTGATATCTGTACCCGGATTGTCTTTCCACAGGTCCGTAAGATCCTGGTTCAGGAATGTGTACCTTTCATCATTGTTGAACACATCCAGGGTGTGGAAATAGTTGGTCAAGTCGTAGATCTGGTTACCATACATGGCCCACATTCTCTGGTCATCATTGCCTTGTTTCTGAACATCTGTTTTCTTGTAGACCAGCTCGCCCTTGTAAAATTCTTCCATGGCTGGCTCGAAGACGGTCCAATACCAGTCGGCGTTGGCTAGCTTGCTGGTCGGGTCGGGTTGGAAATGAGGACCCTGAAGATGCTGGGCGATAGAGAACTCGAGAGTGTTGTTGAGGACGAGTTGAAAGGTTTCGCTGAGTCCGAGACCTTGGCAGGCAACGTTGAGAGGAGGAATGATATAATCATCCATGTCCGCGCCAGCCAAGGGCAGCATGACGTCCGAGGTGGTCTTGGTATTCGTGTCACTGTGCTGGAGCTTCCAGAACTTGGAAAGGTCATAGACGCCGCCGCGAATGCTGACATAGTAATCGTTGACGCCTTGATGCTGGCTGACCTCCTTTCGGTTCCAGGCCTTGTCCATGTTGGGGCATAGAACTCGGCCAAAGCCAACGATCCAAAAGATGATGATGGCATTGATGAGGACAATCACCATGCACAGCGCGAGCTTCTCACGCCAAGCCATGCGAACATCGGGGCGCTTCATGCCACCGATCCATTTGAGCAAGGGGGACGGAATCCACCAGGTCATGGCCCAGGTGAACCAAACCCAAGCCCGACGAGCATTGTCAACCTGCTTTGTCTCGAGCTTCTTATCTTCGGCGAATTCGGCGTCGTATGCAGCAGCTTCTGGGTTGTAAAAGCCATCGCCCCTATACAAGTCGCCCTTGTTACCCAAGCCATAATCGCCAGCACGCATAGCACTCGGCGCGATAGACGGCGCGGTCTGAGGGTTCGGGGATTGGCCAAGTGTGAATTGGCTCATGTTGCCCTGGCTCATACCGCGGTTGTGAACCAAGTGATCCCGGCTGATATTGGCACTATTATCCATGCCAGTTGGAGGGAAGTATCCGCTACCGTTGTTTGAATAGCCGGTATCGAAACCGTTGTTGAAAGGGTTGCTGTGGATGGGGTGGATTTCATCACCTGGCTTGACATCCAACATGCTCTCTGCCTCCCACCATGCGTTCTCGCGAATCCAGATACGCTCCTTGCCAATGAAGACTTCGCCATTACTCCAGCCACGCTCCAGCATCCACGTTTCAATGCCCTCACGACCATCCCTGCAGCCGAGGGGAGCATAACGCTGGACGAATTCGTCGACGTCAAAGTCGGCGGTGAAGTCAAGGTTCCTGTGCCTACGGTTCGCCCACTCCGGAAGACGCCATGCGCGCAACTGACGAGAGACAGTGCCGGCCGACCAAGCGGAAGTAATTGAGGGCAGCGCGGCTAGGCTGCCAGGTGTATCGTCAGTTGGGTGCAGGCAGAGATGATACCACATACGGTTGGAGCTAAGCACCGTGGGTAGATCGATTCGACCAGCCCTACCCAGGTTGATACCTTGGCCTTCAACGGGGAAGAGCAACTTCTTGAGGAAGCTGCCTTCGTCAGCACCATATGCAGCCTTCTCCAGGATGACCTCCCTCTTCTCCAGTTCATGCTGGCGCTCGCGGCCTTGAGGACCAGTCATGATTCCCAAGTCAGGCGCCACCTCGGACACAGCCTGCTGGAGTTCCCTGAGGATAGAAGAGCCAGCCGAGGGGATCTCGAAGCCATCGCCAATCATCTCGGCATTGATACCTTGGGTATCATCGAAGACGGACCGCATACACAGTGCCCTACTAATGGCAGGATCCGGCACCTCGAGAACAGTGATGGAGACAGTATCGCCATTGTCTTCGTTGGAGGTGGGAGTGCGAACTCCATGGCCATCCAGAGACTCATCGCCATCCTTAATACGGACCAACTGCGCAGCGATGGCATCGTTGGCCTTGGAGATGACCCAATCAACAAGGGACTCGTAGAGTCCGCCAACGAGGGTCTTACGGTCTTCCGTGCTACACTGGCGAAGAACAACCTCGGGGTCGATTCCAAGCAGACCACCCACGTCCTCGCAAATCTCCTCAAGCGCCTCGGATTCAATGCTGTAGTCAAGCGTGTCGCCAAGCTTGAGCAGGCCAGCTAGAGTAGAGATGAAGTTTCGGTGAGCTGAACCCTTAATGCCAATGTCTTTGAGAGCTTGGCGGAAGTCATCGGCGGATGCGGAATCATCCGCAGTGGGTAGGTACGATGGTGGATCATAGGTGCCAGATCGGGACAGAAGAGTATATGCAGACGCTGACTTAAGGCCCAAAAATTCTCGTTCTGCGGGTGTTGAAGCAGAGGTCAAGAGATAGTAAAAGACGTCAAAGGCGCGGTAACCCGCCTCGGCAGGAATGTTTAGCAAGCCCGCAGAAGTATCAATCCCGCCCTGGGAGAGGGCCAGCGAAGCCCCCGTAAGGTTGCCGGCGAGGTTCAAAGCCAAGGTCACACCCAAGCCCGCCTGCTTCTGGGCCGCCGGGTTGTATGGAGTGACACATCGGAGAAGGGGCTGGATGGCCTCGACAGCCTTGTAGACGGTGGAGGGAATCGCAAACGGGAATGACGACAGGAAAGGGACAAGAAGAGAGGGAGTCGACTGATGGAGAGACCTAGAGAGCCTTTGTCAGTATAGGATGACAGCTTGGATGGAGTGGTTCACTTACCCCAAGACAATGCAGCCATCTTCTGCTCGCCGCCTGGCATGTTCCCAAGCCCGCGTTGCGAGTGTAGCATCAACGGCAGGGCCGCCCTGAGCAGCTGTGAGCCAGGTGTTGACAACGACGCTGGTGCTGGCGTCCAGTTGATGGGGTTGTGAGGTGAGATAGATGTTGTGGATGGAGTTGAGCAGCGTGGTTGTCGAGACCTGAGACTGAGGTCCACCACCTCGAGCCTCTGAGGCCATGGAGAACATGGAAAGTCGGTTCGCCATGACGGAGGAGGAGTGGGCGTAACGGCCCTCGATCGATGGAACGTCCTATAACAATGCGGACCGGATTATGTCGTGTTGTTGATGCTGAATATGTTTGTTTATGTCAAGCAGCCCCCAAGTGTATGCGGCACGGCTGGTCCAATAACAACAAGACAAGCAAGGCTATGAGAAGGAAAAGAAGTGGGAAGAAATGACGGAGATGAAGATGAAGATGGCCTGCTGTTTCAATGCTGAGCGAGAGACGAGAAGGACGACTGAAGGCAAGCCCAAGACGCGACTGCCGTATTAACTCCTTTTTTTCTGCCCCCCCGGTCTTTGCTTTTTTTGTCTCGATTAGTTGTTTGGTAGTGCAAGAAGATGCAAGACAGATAAGGCAAGGCGATAAAACAAAACAGCAGTGCAGACAAACAGATGCAGCGATTAACGATTGAAAGTAGAGCTGCCAAAGCGAATGAGGCAGTCTCACCAAAAGGCCCAGAGGTGGTCAGGGAAAACAGCAGAGAAAAAGTCTCGCGGCTCTGAGGAGGATGAATCGATGGATTTGGTGGTTCGCCCATCTCGAGGAGCTGCCGTGTAGGCACTAGAACACCCAGCGACAGGGGCTACCTGGCAGGTACCTGGGCCTGTGTACTGGCGGCAGCTGTGCCACACAACTAGCCAGGGGGCGTGTGCCAAACAATGGGCAGCTAGCGAGCCCGTCGGCGCCACCGCCAACCGGCGCCGAGTACTTGCAAGTACCGCCCAAGTTGGAAGCAGGGGAGCCCTGTCATACGCCTGCGGTTGGACGGTAGCGGGCGGTTGTGCTCACTGAAGCCGTTCCCGCTGGGCGCCTCAACTCTAAGGCCTAGCAGTGCTGCTAGCACGACTGCGTGCTAGTAGCAGTACTGCATCGGCGGGTAGTATTTTGTAGAGTCTGCGCTGCTGCGGTGGTACAAGACGCAGATGCTGGGCTGTTAGCGATCCAGAGCGAAGCCAGCCAGACAAAACCCGGTTGCCACGGCACAAGGCTACGAGTACCTACTAGAATACTGGTCCTACCCAAGTGTACTCGTACTATTGTATCGTATCGAGCTCCGTACTGCTAGCCTGGTGATACTGGCTGAGCTGAATGCAACCCTCGCCGCTCTCCACTGGCTGGGTCTCTCGCCCTAATCTGTGTTGATCGTGGACATCGTCAACTGCAGCCCTCAAAGTGCTGTGCATCAGCTCGAATGTCACCAAGCTGGCAGAGCCTGTACCAGCATGTACATCAGCGCCTCCCTAGCAGGTACCTCCTGGTACAATCGAGCCACTGCATGCTCTCTCCGTGGTCGTGCTCCATGCCAACACCCGCTCCGCTCCGTACGATACATACAGTACAAATGCCTGGAAGCGAACACATGCAATTTATTATTATGGAGTACCTGGAATATTCCACGGCTGAAATCGAAATTTCGCACGGCGACATCTGGATGCGGATATAAAACTTCCACCGGCCGATGTGTAATTACACATCTACCTGGCAGTATTACTTGGTACAAATACTACCGTCGCCGGCCCTGAGAGACAAGACCCGGAGCGGGCGGATGCAATACGAGAAAACCAGCGACGCTCTGACGCCGTCAATGCTACGACTACGGAGTATGCTTTTCTGCGTGTCACGATGGAGTGAGTCCGTCTCGACATGACTGTGGCCAACCACGGCACCACCTTGATGCTCGTATTTTCTCCTGTGAGGGGCACAAGACCGGCTTCTGCTGGGCTGTGCCAGAGCTTGCCATCATGCTGCCTCGATCGCCGGTCCTAGGCAAAAACTTGAGCCGTTCTTGCATATGCTAAACACGATTGGCCAACAACGAGGCCGGGCTAAGAGAAGGAAAAAAAACCTAAAAAAAAAAAAAAAACAAAGGCCTGGTGTTTCCTGACATGCGGGGAGGAGGGGAAACATGAGACTGCAAACCCACAGAACGTGAAGCATCTCGTTGGTCACTTGCAGCTGCGCGTACCCTACAAACGGTACTGTGCTCGTAGTGGTACGACTTTAGAAGCGACCTGTGCTTTTGACTCCATCATCGTGCATGTGTGTACTGCACAGTAGGGAGAAGACCCATTTCGGCCATTTTGTGCGAAGTTGTGCATTTTACGCATCTATTGATGGAAATCGACCACGGGTATCCCTGCTACGCTGCATTCCGGACTGCTCCGGCTTCCGTGCCCCGTACCCCCCTACGACGTATTTCGGACAGTACAGGTATGTACATCCAAGTCAGACATTTCGGCCACAGCTGAGACTCGAGAATGGATCAAAATACCAAAAATGCTCGGAAAATGGCTGTCGTCTCACTGGCGCTAACATTTCTCCTGTTGGACCAGCGGGCAATGCTAGGTCAGCAAATGCCTGTGTCGCCCACGGCTTGTTTGCTGGCCGGTGATAGTGTGGCACTTGTAAAGGACGGTTGGGTGCATCCGATGCATGACAGAGCCTCGTGTCCCGACAAAAGCTGTCTGAATCCCATCTGTCATCGGGTCTTTTTTTAGGGAGATCTGGCGAGAATAGTACGAGTAGATATAAAAAGAACGCCGAGCAGCTAGTTGTCGTTGTCTTCGCATTAGGGCTGTGTCGTCAGACCACTCAAGCAGCGTACAAAGTAAGCTGTGCTTCCTCAAGACTCTTTTTTTCGAGTCAGCTAGACTTACTAGAGTGTGGGATGGCCCCCCTTTTCCCATCGCTGGCTCTGAAAATAGCAGGTACAGGGTATACGATAACTTTTTTACTCGTATAGTCTCCAATCTGACTAACACGAGCATGAGAAAAGCGCACCCAAAGATGAAAATTCCATTCTTCTTTTATTAGGCTTCAACGACGGCGTCAGCACGAACTTGGCGGGCCAATGCTGCTGTTTATGGCCGCTCTCACCGGCAGCAGGGCAGCTGAGCGGTAACCTGGTCCATTGCAGGTAATTTTGGCGACAACTTACTCCGTCGAGGTCGGGTAGATTCTGGAAGTACCTGTGGACCAGACATCCGGGGCAATACGCTGTAAGTCGGTGCCCCTAATAGAATCTACTAGGGGGCATCGGTCCAAGTAAAGTGGCACCAAGCAAGGGGGCATCTGCTCCGCATCCTTGGGAGAAAAAACCATTGATGGATCAACAATCTTCGTACATGTGCATACAAATGCTGGACATGCCCGGTGGATCGGATCGGCTGGTCCCACTGCGAACGGTGGCAGCAGCTGAGGTACCGACAAGTACTCACTGAGTTCAGTCAATATCAAGCCTTCGTGCCAAGTCCCGATCTAAGGTAGCAAAGTTCGAGCAGCGCCAAAGAGCACGGGAAAAAAGGGGGTTCATACTGCGAGCTAGTCATTGTAATACTCGTATTGAATTTTTGCTCATTGGCTGTCATGTGCTGGCAACGTCTGTACCTTAAGGTTTAGTAGAGTTAGGACTGCTCCGTGTATGCTAAAATAAAGTATTGAAGCAACATAAGATTTCGACGTGTGGTTCAAAGATAGAGGTTAAAGGATCCGTGTGGTGGCAGATGCCAAGTGCACAGGCCATCTGTCCGTGCCATCAATCATCATCCATCTAGTGGTACTCGCGCAGTACTCAGACGCTTCCAATGACGACAATAATGGAGATGATCTTTGACGATGGACATTGATGAGCGAGCAAAAGAAAAAAAAAAAACAATTAAAAAAAAGAGAGAGATCGGGATTCCTTGCCATTTATGGCAGCCCTGCCTATCAATCAACGCCCATCTCTTGCCGTCTCTTCTCCTTTTCCTATTCCCTTCTCACGGCCTTGAAAATCTCATTCGCCACCAACTCCGCGTACTGTTCCATTGCAGGCGAACGGTACATCGCCTTCCACAAAACATCTCCTGCAAGCAGTGGAATCAACATCCAAGTGAGCGCCCACAAAGTATCTCCTGGCTTTCAGTCTCCCACCTGTACTCCGTGCTCCACCAGTCCTCGGATGCACTGGTGGATCTGATGTATCTTCCAAGTTACGACTATTTCACCCCCCTGTCCATGCTTGCATTCACCCGCACACACACACGCACACACAGAAACACACAGAAAATACAGGTACTGAGCAGGTACTAATAATACTTGGACGGGGAGACAGGCATGCATGCAGCTACAGTAATGGGGCCTAGCAGGGCAGGCTGTGCTCGCCGCACGAATGCTAATAATACCTGTCCGTGTACCCGCAAGTCACTAATCCGAGCGCGGGTGGGAACAACACTCACGATAGGGGGTGTGGACAAGCCCAAACTGCGCTCGCGACGCATTGCGCCCAACGGACTTGTCCGTAAAGCTAGCACTCGTCACGCCCCTTCGCTGCCGCTCGCAGGCTGTGGCGCCCTACTGAGCACCTAATTCAGGCACAGCGCCTGCAGAGGGCAGTACCTCGATGTACTTACAATACTTGGTGCCATCTCGTATGCAATGTGCAGTAGCAGGTCCATAGCAGCATACGATCCATATGCATGGATGGGAAGGAGCTGAGTACCTAAGCAAAGAAACCACGGCCCCTTTCCCGCCGCTCAGCCAACCCGTCCAAGAAAATAACTTCAAACTCATCTGCCTGACGTTGACGCGGTCTGCTTTGAGGCTTTCGCTGCATTTTTGTCTTTTCCATGCTTCTTTAACCACATTCGTTATCCATTAGGCATATTTCGCGGATTTCTTCTTACAGCAGTTTTTCAATACTCGCATCTGTCGCGGACCGTCCGCTTGCGCTCTCGCCTGCGCGGCAGTAGAGCCACTGAGTTGGCATCTTTTTTCTTTCAGGTTTCCAGTCCATCTCTTGGGGAAGCATGAGCTTGCCTCTTACTTCCGCGGGCAATGGAGGGGCTCACACGCAGCATTCTCTCCCTCAATTGCCCGCACACTCCCAGTCCGACACGCAGATAACGGCCCATCTCGCCAGTCGATTCCATCTGCAACTCCAAGCCACCTATCTTTCATCCCATGGAGTGGTCGCTGTTAACACCTTTACATCCTCGACGAAAGGGCCAGATGGAGGCCGAGATGGCAGCTCCATGGCTGCTGCCGAAGACGTGGCCGAGCGTGCATATCTGCGCCTTGGCCATCGATCTGAAAACCAGGCCGTAGTGTTTCTGTAAGTTGAGCTAAAGCCTTTTTTCTGTTTCTTCCCATTTCACATTATTTCACCCTTCTCTGGGTGTTTTGAAGAAATTTTGCGGTTATATGTTCTCTTATCAGCTCTTTTCGAAACTGGGTATCCGTTGTTCTTGCAATCCGATTTCTAACGCGTCTGATGTTTAGGGGAGAATCTGGCTCCGGAAAGTCAACGCTGCGAAACCATTTCGTCACGGCCCTTCTCAAGAAATCATCCACTCCTTTGTCGACTAAACTCTCGCTTGCTGCGTACGTATTCGACGCACTAACCACCACAAAGACCGCAACGACTCCAACTGCCTCTCGGGCTGGTCTGTTCTACGAGCTTCAATACGACACTTCTGCGTCTACAAACCCTACTCTCATCGGTGGTAAAGTCCTTGATCATCGCTTGGAAAGAAGCAGAATCACCGACGTCCCCACCGGCGAGCGTAACTTTCACGTCCTCTACTATCTCGTAGCTGGAACAAGCGAGGCCGAGAAGGATCATTTGGGATTTGAAAATGACAGCAGCAAGAGATGGAAGTTTCTTGGACACCCAACGCAGCTTAAGGTGGGCATTAACGACGCCGAAGGCTTTCAGCTCTTCAAGACCGCCATGAGGAAGCTGGAGTTCCCCAAGAATGATATTGCCGAGATTTGCCAAATTCTTGCTACTGTTCTGCATATCGGCCAGCTGGAGTTTGAGACTTCCAGCAGCACCAGCGCAACTGGTGATGACAGCGGTGGCTTCTCTCACGAGGGAGGCACCACTTTCACCGCTGTTAAGAACAAGGATGTCTTGGCCATCATCGCCGCCTTCCTTGGTATCAGCGCCTCTGATCTCCAAACCACCTTGGGCTATAAGACCAAGATGATTCACAAGGAGCGCGTTACCGTCATGCTCGATCCTAACGGTGCTCGTGCCCACGCCAATGAGTTGGCCAGGACTCTTTACTCGCTCTTGGTCACCTGGATCGTCGAAAACATGAACCAGCGTCTCTGCGCCCCCGAAGAGAGCATTGCCAACACAATCTCTATTGTTGATTTCCCCGGTTTCGCTGCGGCAGCTTCTACTGGATCTGCCTTGGATCAACTCCTCGCCAATGCTGCCAACGAGGCCATCTACAACATGACTCTTCACAACTTCTTTGACCGCAAGGCCGAGATGTTTGAGACGGAGGAAGTCACTGTGTCTGCCACGAGCTATTTCGACAACAGCGATGCTGTCAAGGGTCTCCTGAAGCCTGGCAATGGCCTTCTGAGCATTCTTGATGACCAGACTCGCCGTAACAGGACGGATATGCAGCTTCTTGAGAGTCTGCGGAAGCGGTTCGAAGGAAAGAATCCCGCCATCGAGGTCGGCTCTGCTACCGCCAAGCTGCCAGGTAGCAACTTCCATACTGAAAACTTGTCTGCGAGCTTTACCGTCAAGCATTTCGCCGGAGAAGTCGAGTATCCAGTCAAGGGCTTGATCGAGGAAAACGGCGAGATCATCTCTGGAGATCTCATGAACATGATGAACAGCACAAAATCAGACTTTGTGGCCAAGCTCTTTGGCCAGGAAGCTCTGCAAACTGTCACTCACCCCCAGGAGCGGACAACTGTGATGCAGGCTACGATCAGCTCAAAGCCTATGCGCGCGCCGAGCGTCATGGTGCGCAAGGGTACTCGTCCCAACAGGCCCAATCCTGCAGGTCGCCGCCAGACCCAAGATAACTTTGATGCAATGTCACAGACCAGCGACTCGCGTGAAGCCAAGCGAGGAGGCGCCAGGGGATCATCGGAACAGGGTGCCTCTGGTCAATTCCTTTCATCTCTCGATAACGTGCAGAAAGCCGTCACTGATCCAAACACCAATGCTTACTTCTTCTTCTGTATTAAGCCCAATGACCGCCGCATTGCCAATCAATTCGACAGTAAGTGTGTGCGAACGCAGATCCAGACATTTGGTATTGCCGAAATCAGCCAGCGCCTGCGTTCGGCTGATTTCAGCTTGTTTGTGCCCTTTGGTGAGTTTTTGGGCATGGCCAATAGCGAGGCTCTGCTTGTGGGAAGCGAGCGTGAGCGGGCAGAGGCTGCAATCGATGAGAGGCAATGGCCCCGTAACGAAGTTTCGGTTGGTGCCACTGGTGTCTTCTTGAGCGAGCGTTGCTGGCTTGAAATCGCCCAGCTGTCCTTCTCCAGTTCGGCTTCTGGCCGCGGTGCCATGTCCGCGTTTGATAGTGAAGGTGGAGATGGCCTCACCCCTGGCGACCATCATGCTTTTGGTGCCTCCAAGGAACGTCTCTTGTCTGCAGGACACACTCCTATGGGCTATGGTGAAAAAGGAAGAAGTGGTTACTTTGTGGCTGATGATGCTCGCTCTGAAGCGGGTGCCTCGGCGTTTGGTGCGGGAGACATGTTCAAAAACCTCGATAACCGCGAGCAGTTGGCCGAGCGAGGCAATGAAAAGGCCTTGGTTGAAGTTGAAGAGTACAAGGACAGCGCAAGCCGCAAGCGCTGGCTGTTCATTGTGTACGCTCTCACTTGGTTTGTTCCTGATTTTCTCATTCGGCTGATTGGTCGGATGCCCCGAAAAGATGTGCGCATCGCATGGCGTGAGAAGCTTGCCATCAACTTTCTCATTTGGTTCTTCTGCTTGGTTGCTGCCTTCTTCATCGTGGTCTTCCCCATGGTCATTTGTCCCACCCAGCATGTCTACAGCGCTCAAGAGTTATCTTCATTCAATGGCAAAGCGCACAGTGAGGGTGCCTACGTTTCTATCCGTGGTATCGTCATCGACTTGGGAGCCTTCATCCCCTCCCATTACCCTTCATACTTGAAGCAGCAGAGTCTTCTCAACTATGCCGGCAAGGACATCACCAGCCTCTTCCCTGTCCAGGTGTCCGCACTCTGTGACGGCGTGGACGGCTCAATCAACCCGGCCGTGACTCTGGATTACAAGTCGACCAACTTGACCGGATCCCCGGCCCTTCTCAGCCTTACGGACCAGAACTACAAGTACCACGACTTTCGATACTTCACCAATGACAGTCGGCCCGACTGGTTTTACGAGCAGATGGTCTATCTGAAGTCCAACTTCAAGAAGGGCAACATTGGCTATACCGCCAAATATGTGAAATCGCTCGGCAAGCAGTCGCAAAACATTGCAATTTTGGAAGGCAAAGTTTACGACATGACGACTTATCTTGCTGGTGGCCGCCATCTGAAGGCTCCTCCTGGAGAAAAAGTTCCAACTAACAATTCACTCACTGACTTCATGGACCCGTCTATCGTGTCGCTTTTCCAACTCAACCCTGGTCAGGACATCACCAAGTACTGGGAAAACTCACTCAGGTTGGATGCTACCGGCAAAACCCGTATGAAGCGTTGCCTGGACAACTTGTTTTATGTTGCCGATGTCGATACCAGAAACTCTGTCAAGTGCCAATTTGCCGAGTATCTTATTCTCGCCATCTCAATTCTGCTTTGCTCAGTCATCGGATTTAAGTTTCTCGCTGCTCTGCAATTTGGTGGTAAAAATGCCCCTGAAGACCTTGACAAATTTATCATGTGCCAGATTCCCGCCTACACTGAGGACGAGGAATCTCTGCGCCGTGCCATTGATTCTGCCGCTCGAATGAGGTATGATGACAAGCGCAAGTTACTGGTTATCGTGTGCGACGGCATGATCATCGGTCAAGGCAACGACAGGCCAACGCCGAGAATTGTTTTGGACATTCTCGGCGTGTCTGAATCTGTCGACCCCGAACCGCTAAGCTTTGAGTCGCTCGGCGAAGGTATGAAGCAGCACAACATGGGCAAGGTTTACTCCGGTCTCTACGAGGTCCAAGGCCACATTGTTCCCTTCTTGGTCATTGTCAAGATTGGCAAGCCCTCTGAGGTCTCTCGTCCTGGCAACCGTGGTAAGCGAGACTCTCAAATGGTCGTCATGCGATTCCTTAACCGCGTGCACTACAACTTGCCCATGAGCCCGATGGAGCTTGAAATGTACCACCAGATCAGGAACATCATTGGTGTCAATCCCGCCTTTTACGAATTCATGTTCCAAATCGACGCCGATACCGTTGTTGCCCAGGACTCCGCCACTCGTATGGTTGCGGCGCTTATCAACGACACAAGCATTATTGCTGTGTGCGGTGAGACTGCTCTGACCAACGCCAAGGGCTCGTTCATCACCATGATTCAGGTTTACGAGTACTACATCTCCCACAATCTGTCAAAGGCCTTTGAGAGTTTGTTCGGCTCCGTCACTTGTCTGCCCGGTTGTTTCTCCATGTATCGTATCCGTGCTGCGGAGACTGGCAAGCCACTCTTCGTGAGCAAGGAAGTCGTTGACGCGTATTCCACTATCCGTGTCGATACGCTGCACATGAAGAACCTGCTCCACCTGGGTGAAGATCGTTTCCTGACCACTTTGCTGATGAAATTCCACTCCAAATACAAGACCAAGTATATCTTCACCGCTCACGCATGGACTATTGCTCCCGACTCTTGGAGCGTCTTCCTTTCTCAGCGACGTCGTTGGATTAACTCCACTGTGCACAATCTGATTGAGCTTATTCCCCTTTCCCAGCTCTGCGGTTTCTGCTGCTTCAGTATGCGCTTTGTCGTCTTTGTCGACTTGCTCAGTACCGTTGTCCAGCCTGTGACCGTGGCTTATATCATTTACCTGATTGTGCGAGTGGTGCAGAATCCCAACGTCGTCCCCGTCACCGCGTTTATTCTTCTCGGTGCCATTTATGGTCTGCAGGCCATCATTTTTATCCTTCGCCGCAAGTGGGAAATGGTCGGTTGGATGGTTCTTTATGTTCTAGCCATCCCCGTCTTCAGTTTTGGTCTGCCGCTGTACGCTTTCTGGAACATGGACGACTTTGCATGGGGTAATACCCGTGTTGTTGCCGGTGAAAACGGCAAGAAGGTCCTCATCTCTGATGAAGGCAAATTCGATCCCTCATCTATTCCGAAGAAGAAGTGGGAGGAGTATCAGGCCGAGCTCTGGGAGTCGCAGACTTCTAGGGATGACACTCGCTCTGAGATCTCTGGCTTCAGCTACGGAACTAAGGCTCACGGCGCCATGTCAGAGTATGCTTATCCCAGCCGGCCCGCCTCCACAACGGGCTTCATCCAGGCCGCGACTCACGCTCAGCCATATGAAACCCGCAACATGTCCCGCATGTCGATGGCTCCTTCTGAGATGAACCGTATGAGCCAGTATGGCGGATCCCAATTTTTCTCTCCTGAGGACATGGTTGGCCTTCCCAGCGATGATGCCATCTTGGCGGAAATTCGAGAGATTTTGAAGACGGCAGATTTGATGACGGTCACCAAGAAGGGCGTGAAGCAGGAATTGGAACGCCGTTTCGACGTTCCCCTTGATGCCAAGAGAGCCTATATTAATAGTGGTATGTCCTACAACTTAACATCTCCTTCTCCCTTTACGTATTTTCAGGTTGGCTAACTAAGTTTCTCTCCAGCTACTGAGGCTCTCCTCTCTGGTCAGCTATAATTAGGAGAAAAGCAAAACATAGCAAAGGAGTGGCAGTGACAACGCTGACCATCACATCATCCGATCCACGCATAACTTTTTAATTACGAAGGGGTTTCTAACTTCTTCCTTTTTCTTAATTGGGGTGCTGTTTTCGACCACTTTCTTTATTCAATGGGTAATCAATCAGTCATAAATCGCTGTCTCATTTGGCTTGCTTAGTCCAGGCAACGAAGCGAAAAATCAAAGCGAAGATTGGAGAAGAGCGAGAATGTTGTATGCATCGTATGGGTTTTCATTTTCATATTTTTTTTTTTGGTGTTTCTAGGTTTAGAATGGATGAGGGAACGAGCCTTGTATGTATATATGTATGAGCGCATGTTGGAGTTTCTGAGTAATCGAATATGTTTTACGCTGCGACTATAAATAATTATGCTGCTCGTGTTGTACTTGATCCTAGTATTCATGTCATAAGTGATTGGAAAGACGATAATCATCATATAAATTAAGTAATTGGTGGTCATTTCTACTTCTTTGTCTATCTCTATTCCGCGGAGCCAAAGTATCAATGGCAAAGTGCATATTGGTAAAAGTGCCTGTAAGACGAAGCAATCCAATGTGTGGTTTTCAATTCCATATCCTAGGTATTTACACTCAACGGAGGCCATCATCGTCCGTCTGGGTATCTCATCTTATGTTACAATTGCAGGTTCCTTAACAGCTTTTCCACTCCCCCTTTACTCCACGCATTGACTCTCGTCTGATCACACGTCTTCCACGCCCGCTCCATCAGTGCCTTGTAAAGATGGGCGTCGTCAGAAACTCCGCATGCAGCGCGCTGAGCGTCGAGCCAAGTGAGGAGGCCGAACCTGGTGATGAGCGTGGTGCTGCCTGACTCGATGCACGTGGCGCGATACACGATTCTGAGGATGCGGATGCGAAGGTTGGAGCGCAGGTACGGGTTGCTGCCCAGGGCGAGCATCTTCTCGAGCCAGCGCTTCTTGTGGAAGACGCCCAGGTCGAAGGGAGTCTTGAGCGCGTCGAGCACGTATGTCAGGAACCAGGCGATTTCGGTGTAGTACTTGTCGTCCTCCGAGGGCTCTCCGTGCAAAATGTCGTGGGCTAGGGGCAGCTTCTCGGGCGACCAGACGGGGCTGCGCGTCAGGAAGCTGTTGATTTTTGGGTAGAGCGGATGAAGCGGGTTCTTGAGGATATCAAGTGCGTGGATGGAAAATGCGATGAATGCGGATGGGACGGGACCGTTGTCGACCTGTGGCCGCGAGGATTCGGCCAGTTCGGATAGGAGTAGCCAGACCTGCTTCTTCTCTTCGTATGCCGATTCGTCGATTTTGGCGGCCATCTTGAGGATGTTTGTCAAGGCTTCTTTGCGAATGTTGATGTGCTCTGACGCGAGGAGACGGATCAGGCTTGTAATCAAACCGTCTTCAATGAGGTCCTCGACGGCTTTATTGTGCCACTTGAGAAGAACGCTGGTGTCTTCTGCGCTAGTAAATGGAATATGTAACGTTTCTTCAAGCTTTGCCTGGTCCAATACACCTTCTTTCTGTCGGGTGCTTTCTCTTGTCTCCTCTTGGTCATCGTCTTTGCCCTCCTGGCTGCCGCCAGATGACGTTTTGGGTATCTTTCGCTTTCCCAAGCCTGCGAGCTTGACAGAGTAAGTGGTGAAACACTCTTCAATGTTTGTGTAGACTCGCTTAAGGGCATCGCTTCCCTTTTTCTTATATAGTGTGCTGAAATATAGGGATATGAAGCTTGATAGTGAATCACGTTCTTGGGCATCTGCGGACTTAATGATGAATGGCAGCTGTTCCGCTATGGCGACGGCAAGGAGATTGAAGCTGCGATCATCAGTCGTTGCTTGTGCCTCGCCCTTCTCACCAGATAGGTAGTTCTCGAGCACGTCGAGGTATTTGATTGGTGAAGTGGCGCAACGGCTGATACAGTTATCCAAGAAAGACCAGACCTTGTCCATAGTCTCCGGACTATTTTCGCCTATGCTCAATGTAAGGGCTTGCAGAAGAGGTTTTAACCTAGTAGCTGAGGAAACGAGCTGGTTTTCTACAGCAACATCTCCAAGCACCTTTTTCAGCTGATGAAGAGGCGCGGTCCGATCACTGCTGGAAAGGAGTTTAAGGAGTGCGGTGAATGGCGATGATTGGCCTTTACCAGTGAGAATCTCAATTCGCGCAAACCATCGCATACCGGGGGAGTAGCTGGCCATCGACACTAGATTCTCTAGCTCCATCTCACGGAACCCGTCGTGCTGCTGATCGGAGTTGCCATCTTGTAAGCTCCGTAGAACGCTGACGAAAAAGGGAGAGACATCAAAGTTTGCAGCCAGCGCTACTTGTGGAATCATCTCATAATACAAGAGAAGAAGCCTGCTGGCCATGGTTTTATGCAATGCATTCTCGCTGGGTATGCCCTTGTAACTTCGCACAATCTCTTTCATGTCTGGGATGCGTCTGCAGAATGCATCAATTAATCTTCGAGCTGCCTCAGACCACTTAGCATCTTTTGCTCGGAAGCCCTCTTCATGCAGTTTGATGGCTACTGAGAGCTTTTCCAGTGCTTCGACTAGCATCCTTGTCGCGAAGAAAGATGTAAGATTCGAGTTGGGTGAAAGGCACCGAATCATAACCTTTTGATTTAGTGGCAGTGGTAGAATATTATCCAGGACGACGGACGTAGGAGGAGGGCCAAGGGCGAAGCGTGTCTTGTCGCCGAATGAAGCGGGAAGCGGGATCCTCATCGTATCGAAGAGAAACGAAGCATATCCGATCCAAGTCATTGTCAGCTTTGGCTCAAAAGTGAACGACTGGTTGTTGAAAAAGTAGTTTGATATGAGTTCTGGGGCGGCTTCGAATATCGCTGTCAATAGCTGGCTGTGCTTCATGCTGGACCAGGGACGGAGCTTCGCCGCAAATTCGGATAGGACGAAATTGAAAACGGGGACCCCATCGCGATATGTATCATCTTTGCCCAAGGTGCTGTGCGCTGAGCCCTTTTGTTTGGCAAGCTGAACTGAAAACTCCTCATTCGTCTCCTTGGGATAAAGGCCCGTAGAAGGATACAAGATTCCGGCACCCGGATTTGTGCAGACGTACATGAGAAACTCGTGGGCCTTTTCGCTGACTCGATCGACATCACTCTCTGATTCTGTGCTATTAGAGTAGCTATAGAGAGCCAGAATTCGCATCAGAGTCTTGGTGTTGAAGCACTTGAACTTGATCTCTCGGGTGATCTTGCTGTCCGCCAACACATGAGTCTTTAAGCCGTCCAAAATTTCCAGAACAAGAGATGAGGGGTCGCTCTTGATCATGAACGTCAAATGTGAGAGCAGTTCTTTCTGAGTGAGCAACTCTTTCCGGCCGTCAGAGTGCAAATACTTGAGACAGCTCAAGAAGAACCGGACAGCATTTGTTCTCACTGTTGATTTACGAGAGTCGCCTTGATTGTCTCCAGTGTTACCAATCTCCAAATTCCTGCCAAGCGACGCGAAAGTAAAGGTTCTGGCGCGGACTATCCGTCTGGCGTAGGCGCCTCCATCCAGAGACACAGCTTCTCGAAGCAGGCGCAGTGTGGGCGATATGATGAAACCTTTTGTCTTGTCCGATGACAAGTTTTTCGATATTGACTTGAGCTGACGATCTTGGACAAGCGACTGGCAAATTCCAAGTCCGTGCTTGACAAGCTCCAATGAATCCGAGACGACATTTAGCACAAGTGCGAGGACAACGGCCACAGAGGACATGACGCCGCCCTCATTGACCTGAGCGGCAAATGACCACATCTCCATGATATCACTCAGAAAGACAGCATCCTCGCCCTCCAGCCTCGGCTTGACCAATTCGAGATATTCTCGTAGAATGCCGAGATTCGCAGATCGATCACCTTCACCGGAAACAATGTTGTCAAGGAGTCTTTTGAAGGATTGTAGACCTGTTGAAACCATTAAGTCCCCAAGCTCCCATATCTGACACATAAGATGCGAATAGAGCTCCAAACTCACCATGTCTTGCTCGGCGCATGTCTTGATCGAACGAGAGCAGGCTTCGGAGCTGCTCTCCAGAGCTCACATCCTCGCCAGTGGGAACATCGTGGGTGATTTTCTGGCGCTTTCGAAAAGCGGCAGCTCCGTCGGCATCGATTGAAGCTCGTTTCCCCATCTTGAAGAGCCTCGGCGGATTCGTCCAGCTTTGAGCTGCCGATTTACGCCTGCTCGTCGTCGCGGAGGTCTCAGATATTTTGGTATACTGCCGAACTTTACCGCCTCACAGGCGTCCAAGATAGGCAAGACTGGGAAGGTTATCGCAACGCTACGGGAATTGTATGCGATATCGGCTATACTGCGGAATTACATACTCATTGTGGCTGTGAGCAGACGGTACGTACCTACCTCTTGTAATGGCTTGTAAGTCAAAGGCTGTAAGCCATCAATCCCATGCTTCGTTTTGTGGCACCACAATCTCACCTGCTCTCTACGGCTCTTCTTTCACATGGCTGTGTCTCCACCATCAAGGCTATTCTAAGACAAAGAGACAAAAAAATAGAAGAAGACAAGGAAGAAAGCAAGGCCCATGGCATTATAACCGGCGTCGCATAGGTGCGCTTGGTCCGGAAAGTGTGGAAGAAACTGAGACATGCATAATGGCTTTGCCCGTATCCTCACTTTCTGTTGGCCGCGGCCTCTCTCGTCTCCCCACGCCACTGGCCGCAGCAGAACCGTATTACAAGCTGTCTCTTTTATTGGGCGTCAGGTGGTGAGTCTCGAGTCAAGTCACGAAGCTGTTCACACCATATTTGCGTGCCTGCGTCGCCCATGTCATCATGATCATCACCACGAGTTGCTAAAGATAGGCGCTCGTCGGAATGCGGAGGGTCCGTCCAATTTGCGAAATCGCAACAACAACGAACGACAACGGTGTGTGTCAGCGCTGGCTGGAACAAAGCTGGCTTCCTTGGATGGGCGACAAGGCAAATGAAGTGAGAAATTAAACGGTGACGAGCGCGCGCCAATCGAGCATCGATGTCCCAAAGAAGCAAAACGACAGTCCGGATGAGGCAAGATTCAGCTGCGTGGCGCCCATCTTGGGTTTCGCATCTCGCCTGGGGCTCGTTTCCTCTTTTCACAACGCTGCCCTTTCAAGACTTTGTTCACGAAACATGCAAACGCCAGGCGTCGCCCATGACGGCTGCTGTCTAACGCTCTCTAACCAGGGGAAACCCGGGCTTGTCGTCGCTGGCCAATGCCGGCAGCCCACGCGACCCCTCCTCGGACCATCTGGAGCAAAGCCACGACAGAATCCGTGGCGAATGCAAGACATCGACTCGCTGTGCCAGCCCGGCCGTCTGACGCCGTCTGTGGATCCTGCAATCTTGTGGGTAGCGCCAGCCATCCGAATGCAGCGTTCTACGCGCCGACTGGACGGTCTCCTTTGTGGCCCAGCCTATCATCGTCTTGGCCCTGCTGGCTCACCATCAACGCTGCTCAGCCGCCACCTGTTGGGCTTGTCGAGGTGTTCTTGGTTGCTGGAAAATGGTAAAGAAAGGGCTCCAGTTTCCTGGTCGGGTGAGCTGCGCTATTGCAGATGCGAAGTAGTATTTACGAGCTCACCCGGCCCTCTTTTTGAACTTTCCAGTCGGGGTGCCGGATCTACCTTGCCCTCTTTTTTTTATGTCATCGGCTCGCTGGACGGTCTTTCATTCGCTTTTCTCCCCTACTTTAAAAAGTTATTTGCCGGCCCAGTCGGCATGAGGCTGCTTTTTTCTCCCCAGTATGAAAGCTTCGACGGGTGTTTTTGGTGAAGCATATGCGTCATGCTTGTCTTGCCTCACGTGCTGGGAACCGTTGGCTTTTCGTATTGACGAGAGACCTCTGCGTCGTATGTTTTTTTGTTTTCCAGAAGAAATTATCTTTATTTCCTTCTCTTTCGCTCTCACTGCATTCGCTGCTGGGAGATGGGGAGAGCTTGAGAACCCTCACTTACGGATAGACCTCAGACGACAATAAGCGGCTCTGTCCCGTTATCAGCGATCAACCAACATCTCATCCACCACCAATGGCAGTTCCAGAGGCTGAGCTTCCTCGGCCTAGCTGGAGGCAAAAGGTGCAAAAGACATTCGCTTCAAACCAGTCAAGCTCTTTTTCGAGAAGCAGAGCGCAGGCAGACGCTTCACGGCCTCGGTTACACATCTCGGCGCCATTCGAATTTCGACATGTTGATTCCGGCTCATTCCAATTCCCGTTTCCCGCTCAGCGACCAAACCGCCCCTGGGAGAGTCCTTTGACGCCGGACACACCTGAAACTCCCTTTGAACCGCTGCAATTAAACATTCTAAGTTCTGGAAAAGAGCTGTCGCCAATACTTCCAGATTTCAACTTCTCCAGTGAGATGACGCCGCCATCTCTGGTTCATCTCCCAGGCCGGCCCTACGATGACCCTTCGTTTCGTCACGATAGAAACCATTCATCAACATCAACATCATTTCATATTCCTCGAAAAAATGTTGCTGCTCGCTCATCATCAAGCAGCCCAGAGGTATCGCCATTGAATCTCGCTTCCGATAAGCAGACTCGCACCCGGACTTATACGCCATCTGACATGGAGACGATTAAAGAACGAGTGGCCACTGCCATGAATGAGGTGGAGGAGTTGCAGAAGAAGATCAACGACATCATCGAGCGACAAAGCCTTTACACTGCGAGCAGACCATCAACAGCCCACTCAATGGCCCGTACTCTGCCTGGTAAGTCTATACAATGAATTCGAGTTCCTTACAAAACTCCCAAGCTTATCCGTTACTTGCACAGACGCGGCGGAAGTTCCGGTTATTCCTGCGCTGCCACCAGCGGCGCCTTCATTTGCTGAGCGCCTAAACACAAAGGTGTCGCTGCCCAATGCCTGGCCCGTGACAGCCTCCATGCACATTAGCCAGTTGGAGGAGTACGAGGAGACGCTCAATAGCACGCAGTTTTCACGGTCGGTACGAGAGCAGCAATCTTCCCCGTCGCCTCCCCCACCGCTGCCTCTCAGGCTACGACCACCAACAACACCACCACCACTACGGAAGAAGAAATCGTTTTCGCGATTCTCTACTATGCTGTCCCAGAGGACTCAACGACCAAGAAACCAGAGCTTGGACTCTGTTACGAATTCACCGCTTCCTCTCAAAGCAAACGAAGGATACTACCAGTGCGCAACCCCGCCTAGAAGGCCGGACAGGCAAAGCACCGACACGTTTGATACGATGTCTAGTTGGTCAATGTATGATGGAGACCGCAGTGTGCCAACGGCCTGGTCACCGCAGAGCACTTCATCAAGAGACGATGATGACGTTTTCCTTGACAGAAGCGGCACATTTGGGAAAAATAGCACCCGGGGGTCGAGTGCGGTGAATGTCGGTCTCGCCATGTGACAAAGCGGGCTTCGTACATATACGCGAGATGCTACTACTAATGTATATACAAACTACTCATGTGCTGGACCACATATTATAGACCACGTGGAATGATTGGAGGGTAATGAATGAGGGCAGGCTTGGTATAGGCTGGGCTGGGATAGAATGGAATGGGTCTAATGCACCCATGGATTATGGATTATACCACTGGAGGTGATAAGTGACGGATGCAGCTGAGCGACATCCAGCGAATCACCTTGGGCGTTTTTGGGGTGAAAATTTGTTAAATAAAGGAAATATACCATATACAGAATTTAATGAAGCTATTGATAGAGAGAGAGAGAGAAAGAGGAGCACCGGTTTCATCCTCAGTGTGTGTTTAAGAGAGAGGTGCTCCGCATAGACGAACTCTACACCATCCAAGATGTAAGACGATGGTGAGCACTCGGCATTTGCGTGTTAGTGCCCAACACAAAATGCCGAGCGGTGCCTTGGGCAGTGACGCGCTGCATTGGCGTTGCAATGGATAATGCAATGCAATGCGCTGGTTGGTTCAATTTCCCCAAGACATCACAAGATGCACCATGCAGGATTCAGTCCCTTTCCATTGTTCATTCTGCTCTTCAGGAACACCAATAATGGACAGTGTATTCAGGTACCTAAACTCTCTTACAGATTGCCAGGGACCCGAGGTACCCAAGAGCAGTCCACCCTGATTGGTCCAATTGCCTTACATAAGCCAACCTTTCATCTGTCAACCTCCAGCCAGGTACTGAGTGAAGCTCAGTCAAGCCAAGTGCAGCCATTCCCAACTCATCCAAGCCAAGATCGGAGTGTCGCATTCCACCGTCCTTTTCTCCATATTCAGAGGAAGCACAGACTCATTGTAAGGAATAAACGACTCCGCTCTTGGTTATTGGCGCCTGAGCAGGCCAACTCGGCCAATCTCTCGTCGCATCTCAAGCACGTCTCTCTTGCTATACTCTCGCGGCTGACCGAGCTGCTCAAAGCTGCTTGTTGCACGTCTTGCCGAGAGTAACCATCTAATGTTGCACATCGACCTTCCGGAATCATGCCTGTGCCTAGAGTCATAGCCGCCATCAGGGGCGCTGTGTCGCGGGAGACATACAAATACAGCGCGATCCCAGAGCCAGAGGCGGAGGTGCCAAGTCGACAGACACTGACTCGGCGAGCATCCGTTTACGAATCTTCATCACAGGGGCAGACAAGACTGATTAAAATGTCACTCGGAGGCATGGCATTGTTTGCCATATTACTGACCATGGTCTCACTTGGGTATGAAAAGCAAACGCCGTGAATCGTAGAACCAAACAAGAGAGAGCATGAGAGAGAAATGCTAACTCAGATGAGGTTGAAAGGCGAGCCAAGTCACAATCAGCTTGTGAGGCAGTCGGTAACTGCACGGCGGATGTATCACATATTTGGGGCCAGTATTCGCCTGTGTTCTCTGTCCCGTCTACCGTCGATGCATCAACCCCATCCGGATGCAACGTGACGTTTGCTCAGATTCTGTCAAGGCACGGAGCACGAGCGCCTACTCAGAAGAAGTCTGATTTCTACAGGGACATGATTGTACGCATCCAGACCAATGTCAAAGACTACGGCAAGGGATACGAGTTCCTGAAAGATTACGATTATCACCTTGGCGCCGATGATCTCACTCTGTTTGGAGAACAACAGATGGTTGATTCTGGAGTTGCATTTTTCCAGCGATACCAGGATCTGGCATCCAAATTTGACCCCTTTGTTCGAGCATCAGGTTCAGATCGAGTAGTTGTATCGGCGCAGAGATTTGTCGAGGGATACTATAAAGCTCAAGATCGCAATGCTTCGAGCCCAGTAAAGAGCATTTTGGTGATCCCCGAAGAAGACGGGTTCAACAACACGCTGAACCACGGATCATGCCCAGCTTTTGAAGAGGGCCCTGCATCCGAACTTGTGGCTACATACCAGAAGATTTGGCTTGGGATTTTTGGGCCTGCCATTACTAAGAGGCTCAACAGCAAATTACCAGGCGCAAATCTGACCTTGACTGAGACCATCTTTATGATGGATTTGTGCCCATTCAACACAGTGGCAAACACCAGCCTCGTGGCATCCGACTTTTGCAGGCTCTTCTCCATGGACGAGTGGGCAAGCTACGACTATTTCCAGGCATTGGACAAATGGTATGGCTACGGCAAGGGCAATCCTCTGGGCCCGTCCCAGGGAGTTGGATTTGGCAACGAGTTGATTGCCAGGCTTACAGGCACACCTGTGGACGATGATACCACGACAAACTCAACGCTCGACTCTTCTCCCGAGACTTTCCCTCTGAACAGCAAATTGTACGCAGATTTCTCACACGACAACACCATGTCTTCCATTTTTGCCGCCCTTGGGCTGTTCAACTCAACTATGGAACTACCTCTCAAGTACAAGTTGTCGCCTCGCCGCCTTCACGGGTTTTCTGCTTCCTGGGCGGTGCCATTTGGCGCCCGCATGTACTTAGAGAAGATGCAGTGCAGCGATGCGAGCGAGGAGCTAGTGCGGGTCATCCTGAACGACCGAGTGGTTCCGCTACGGACGTGCAATTCCGACAGACTGGGACGGTGTAAGCTGAGCGGCTTTATTGACAGCCTCAAGTTTGTGCGGAGCGGAGGGCTGTGGAACGAGTGCCCATATGATGGCTGATGAGTGAATATTTTGCGATGATACCTCTGATGACTGGCTTTGTCTTTTTTGTTTCATGTTCATTCTATTTTGCTTATTTTGCTCGGCATTAAAATTTAGAACCAGGCAGCGGAGGTGAAAGATATCCGCATGCCTAGACTAGATCTACAAGCTTCGGTCTGACATGTCGGTTAAGAAGAACTCACATGGCACCCCATAGAGAGGCAATCCACTGAATTTTTTTTCCCCCTTTGACCAAACCTTCCAATAGAGCAGAGAACAGATATTGATCTGATTACTCACTCATTGGCAGGAAGAAGCGAGCCGTTGCGGGCTAAAAATAGCATCAAGTTGCCTACTAGTCATAGCAGTAGTAGTTAGATAACTACTACTAGTAGTTTTGCTGCTTACCTTTTTGTGAGCTGCGATGAATATGGGATGGATTGAAGGCTTTTCGAGGCGGATTAATTATAGCAGTGGATGACTGAGCGGTGTTAGTCGCTAAAAGCAGCAAGGGGGGTCCCCTGTATTCCAGGCGCAGGAACCAAGCTCAGGCATTTCTGGCCCCGATAGCAGCGATAAGGTGCCCAATCCGGAAGTCGCTCGACGTCAGCATTCCCAGACCCCAAGGTGACTTTACCCGCACTCAATTCAAGGCTCCTCCTAGCAAAGTGACCCAAGCAGCACTGGCAGCATCCTGTGCGTTGAAAAGCGACTGCGGAAATCAGCAGATGCCCGGATTTTCTCGAGCGCATCGCCGACCTGTCGATTGAGGATTTATTTTGCCTCTCTATACCGCTTCACACTCTCACGCTTTTCTTTGTTTTGCTTCGGCAAGGGGGGGAACGCAGATCCAGAGACGATACGAGGCTAGGAGATCATGGTTTCCACCGCAGGAGGCATCGTCATCGCGATTGTGGTGATTTTGGTGGCGGCGGCTGTTGGATGGGTTGTTTTCTCGCAGCTACGAGCGCGGAGATTGGGGGTGAGTCTTTGTTCCTTTCCCTCTTGTTTGTTTTTCTCTGTTTTGCGGCGGCGCATAGCAACCACGGATAAGCAGAGCTTTCGGGAGCGGCGGCAGCACAACATCAAGGCTGCGACGGTTTATTGATCGATACGTATGGCTAACCACGGCAAAATGCACAGCTTCCGCCTCCGAGTCTATCGTCGTATCTGCCATGGAAGAAATCAGACACGCCATACGGACCACCGAGACCGGCTCGCGGCGGCGTCGTCGGCTGGTTCAATGACCTGACGCGCAAGTTCAAGCACCGCAACGACCGGTCGGCAACGGGCGCCTACGAGCAGTCGCTTCACAGCGGCCCTGGCTCCGGAAACCGCGGCTTTGGCCCGCTTGACCCCGACGATGCGTGGGACTCGCGCGTGGGCAACGAGGCTGACGGATACGGCTACTACGAGCAGGAGCTGGGAGGCCACACCGAGTACACCGGCGCAAACTACGGCGGCAGCCGGCTGGGCCCAGCGCCGCCGGCACATGCAGGCTATGAAGAGGACGTTGAGCGAGGGCGACGACCGAGCAGAGACGCTGGGGCAGCGACGGCAGCTGAGGCTGGCCGCCGTCAGAACCCTTTTGACGATGATGCGCAGGTAAGCCTGAGGGGCGTCAGTCCGCGACCGATGGACATGGCGGGAGCAGGACACAGGGGGACGGGCGATCGGCCGGGCAGTTCGGGCAGCAGCCATGCCGAACGGCGATCGATATTCCGAGAAGACGTCTAGAGATGATTCATGAGGAAGGGGAGAAAGGGGGGCCACAATGGGACAAGGAAAACAAAAGGCGGTATGTTGAGGGTGGGCTTGCTTTAACGAAAAACTTGTTTTATTACCTCATGATACGGTACCTTGGAGGCCTTTTTCTTTTTTTATATCTTTTGCTTTTTTTTTTAAACCTTTTTTTATGATTAATTTGATGTGGAAAATGGGAGCTTTGAATTGTACGCATGACTACATAGGAATAGGATGGAGAGGGAGCCTCTCTTGTCCTCATCACGAAATGACATTCGTTCTCTTTTGAAGATGCTTAACCTTGTTTTTTCCTCCTTGCAGTACTTGACTCAATGATGTTTTCGATGAAAAATAAATTATGCGAGAGATGTCTGATTCAAGCCCCGAATCTACACAGTCGTTTTTTACTTTTGTAGCTTTTGAGGCAAAATGTCCTTCTGCAGCGCATCGCCAACCGACGGGCCCCACGTCATGAGCGTCATCCCAAAGCTGCCCCTCCAGTTCCCACAGTGGCCCCTCGGCCATCATTTTCGTAGCTTCATCTTCACCTCACGCCACCAACAGCGCTCTTTCTCTCACTCTTATTCTCACTTTGACTTTTGTAACCTCATTGACTCATTGTCTTATAATATTCTAAGACAATTCAAGTCAGGATAAGCAGTTACGCAACAGAAAAGAGTGCGAAAAGAGAGCTAGAAAAAAAGAAGCTCAACTCATTCACAATGGCGGACCTCAACCTGCAGGCCATCCACGATGAAATGGTGCTCGTGGCGTATGAGGCCGGCCGCACTATTATGTCCGCAAACCCAGCTGATATCGGCACGGGGACAAAGCTCAATTGTACGTGACGAGAAGCCTATCCATCTTGTCTTCATCTTGGTGTGTTGCATTTCATGGGCTAACACGAGATATATATATAGCCGTCGATATCGTCACAGAGGTTGACCAGGCAGTCGAGAAAATGGTCTCATCGCGCCTCTCGACGGCATATCCCGAGTTTTCGTTCATGGGCGAGGAGACGTACAAGCCTGGGACCAAGCTTGGACCGGAGCCGACGTTCGTTGTTGATCCCATTGATGGTGAGTTTTGCTGTAATCTTGAACTGCTTATTCCTTCTTCCCTCCATTTTCAACTTCAAACTCACCAATCTTGCCTAGGGACAACAAACTTCGTCCACTCGTTCCCCAACGCCTGCATCTCCCTCGGCCTCGCCATTGACCGCGAGCCCGTCATCGGCGTCATCTACAACCCCTACCAGGATCTCCTCTTCACCGCAATCAAGTCTCACGGCGCATACATGACCCGCATCAAGGGAACGACCCCCCAGAAGCTACCACTAGCTGCCTCTCCGCGTCCACTTGAAGGTCTGGCCAACGCTCTCCTCGCCATTGAATGGGGCTCCACCCGTGATGGACACAACTTCGAGCTCAAGACAGAAGTGTTCAAGAAGCTCGCCGCCACCAAGGAGACGGGCGGTGCTATGGTGCACTCGCTGCGGTCGCTGGGCTCTGCAGCGCTGAACATTGCTGCTGTGGCTGCGGGCCAGATGGACGCCTATTGGGAGGGTGGATGCTGGGCGTGGGACGTTTGCGCGGGTTGGTGTATCCTCAAGGAGGCGGGAGGCATCATGGCGGGAGGCAACCCAGGGCAATGGGATCCGTCGGTGGATGAGAGGAAATATCTTGCTGTTAGGGGGGCGCCGAGCGGGCAAAAGGAGCTTGTGGAGGAGTTTTGGGGCGTTATTGGGGATAAGAAGATGGATTACTCTGTCTGAAGATGAGGAAAGCGTCGTATATAAGGTGATGGATTACTCGAGTAGAGAAGAAAAGGGGTTTGAATGTTAGAATGAAAGATACAGCAATTATGGGAGTTGAAAAGATATAGCAGAGAAAGTGTTTAAAATATGAGATTTAAATTTCTTACTGTCTCCTCATCTTAAACTTATATCATCTTGTTCATTACATTATATATATATATACATAGAAATCTAACCATGCTAATGCTTTTGAGTGTTTTTGAATCCATGTGTCTCGTAATACCTGATCGTCATAATTCTGACTTTTCCCATCACGTGCCCCTTTATTACACCTGCCGCCACATACCTTCATTACCTGTTTTCTTTCTCAATCTTCTTCTTCTGTTTCATTTTTCATCTGCTTCTTCTCACCTCCTTTTCATCTTCATCTTCTCACTTCTTTTTCATCTTTCGCCGCGTCATTCTTTTAAAAAGCTCTTTCCCCCAATCAAGCCGCAAATTTACTCGCAGCTCTCAGCTTCGGCCCGTAAAACCACAAGAAAATCGGGCTGGGGAACCCGATCCCAATTGCAATACACGCCAGCACCGTCCCCCCAATTCCATATCCAAGCTTGTTGTACATGGTCGGAGCGAATAGAGGGAATCCGAAGCCTGCCAGACTGCGCAAAACAGTCACTGCTCCCACGGCACTGGCTGCATATCGAGTATACGAGTCCACCATGTATCCTTGGATGCACTGGAACCCGATGATAATGCCGAAGCCAAAGACAACGGCGCCAATGTTGGGGCCAATCCAGTGCGTGTGTGCTTCTGCGGTCCATGAGTAGATGAAGATGCCGATGGGCAGAAGAATCGACCCTGGAATCAATAAGGGAACACGGAATTCTGGACGTCCAGGGCCGCCGTCAGGCACATAACGTCTCTTGAGAGCGGCATAGATACGATCCTGGAGCGGCGCACAGGTCTGGGCACCCAGGAAGAAGCCAAGGCCGAGGGAGATATAGTTGAGACCAGCTATACCCGGACTTTCGTGATACTGGGTTGACCAGAGGCTGGCGAACGTGGAGAGGATCAAATATGTCAAGCCGTACAGATACATCATGTACAGAGACATGACCTGCACAATGGGCTGCGTGGCCAACATGCGGAACGGGCGAGTCAAAGCAATTGTTAGCGTTTGGGTAATCGTCTTGTTTGGATCGTCGTATTCTGTGACGAGGTTGGTGTTGCCCGTCTCCTTGATCAGGGCTACTTTCTTGCGCTGCAACAAAACTGGTGCATACGTCTCCTGAAGAAAGAATATACCTGCCACCTGGACAAGACCGTCAGCAATGGTGGTGCTGTAAAAGACCCATCGCCAGGTGGTCCGTTCGGATATCCAGCCTCCAGCAATCGGCCCCAGAGCCGGGCCAAGCAGAGGCATCAGCGAATAGATGCTCATGGCCTTTCCTCTCTCCTCAGCGGTGAACAAGTCACCCAAAACACCACCGCCAATGGCTAGAGGCGCGGATCCTCCAATGCCCGCGAGGAAACGAAAGACGAACATTTGGGCGCTCGTCTTGGCGAGACCGCAGCCCAAGTTGAAGAACAGGAAAAACAGGTTGGAGAGCTGGAGGATGATGGCTCGGCCATATAACTCGGATAGGGGGCCCCAGATCAGAGGGCCGACGGCGTAGGCAGCCACGAAGATGGACAGTACAAGGGCGCTTTCAATCTCCTCCGTGATGTGCAAGTCCCTGCTGATTTGGGGGAGACCAGGGGCAACCATGCTCGAGGCAACTGGTGAGAGAAGGGTGAAGCAAGAGACTGTGGGCAAGGTCAGTAAGCCAAAGACGAAAGAAGATGGGACACGATCCAACACGTACCACAGAAGACGGCGGCCCATTTCCTTTTGTGAGTCCAGTTCTTTGGATTCTCTGGGTCGTCGGGGCCGTTCCACTTGATCAGATTCGGGTCGTCGGGCCTGACTGTCGGTGATTTCTCAATGACATCTTCCCCCAGCTCCAGATCCCTCTGATTCTGAATGCCGTCTCTTATTTCGGATACTGTTCGCGACATGGACTGCCCACGAGACAGCGGCAAACCCCCTTCAGGATGGTGGATGGTGGATGCATCATCATCTCCCGTTGAGTCTGAGAGAGTTGTCGAGTATTCATGCTTGTCCGATTCCAGATGGCTATGCTTTTCTTCGTCTCTATTTTGATTAGGAGCTGCCGAGGAAATCCCCTCCAGCGATTTGGAATCTGCTTCTGCGGTTGATCCAGACATCATGACCTCATCGAATGCTTGGGAGCAAAGGACCCAAACGACTTATAAGCAGTGTGAGAGACGAGAGTGGGTTTGCATGTCAATTAGACACTAAGATGATATCTTCTTTTACAAAAAAGGAGCGCTGTGACGGAATACAATCCGACAAAAGGGTATAAAAACAGCTGCTCAAATCGCCTTTTCCCTGCACACTCAAGACTTGGATCACAACGATGAAGCAGACTGGTCAGGTTGAATGACAAAACCAAAAGAGCACGCGACCTCAAAAGCCGGTCTAATCCAAGAGCCGAATAAGTTGGAGCGAATGACTTTTGGCGCAGATTCTCAGAACGAATGAAAAAACAAGAAAACAAAGGATACTAAATAGAAAGAAAGAAAGTCGGAAATAATAAACAGAGGCGCCCCCCGACGGGTTGCATTTTCGTTACATGCTCGAATCCACCGCGCGGCAGCTTCATCCGATCTCCTTGGCGTGAAGAGATCTCCATTTGCCGATGCGGCGCCGAAAGCAGCTAGGGAGGCAAAAGTACAACCCATTTTTTCATTGATGACTTTTTTTTGTCTTTTTTGGCCGGTTTGGCCCCTAGCAGAAAGCTCGGGGTAACGAAGCTGGATACCCACGGAATCTCCGTTGCCTTGATTATCAATACGTTGAAAATTTGGAGCTACTAATGCTACCCATATACGAGTAATACGACTGCTAACATGGCATGGAATAATACCAGTAGTAGTAACAGGCACGCCCTGCTCAAGAGAGAGAAAGAGAGAGAGATCTGACACGATAAGCAATCTCTCGGAAATAGTTGAAAGAGATGATATCCATGGCAATAGCCTTTTGGCTGGACTGCTGAATCGGGGTTTAATTCCATCCGCTTTTAAACGCCTATTTGTGTCGTCAAGCAAGCAAGCATTTACAAAAAAGTGAGAGCTCGTTTTCGTTTCGGATTTAATGGGTTGCCTCTCCGTTAGTAGCGCGTACTTGAACCTTGCATGGGCGTATTCTTTTGCGTATCTCTTTTGTTTTTTTTCTTATCACTTCTTGACTCAGCAAAGGGGGCTTTTTTGCTTTGACGTGCAAGGGCGTGGCTTACGTCTTAACAAAGGGCCACTTTGTGCCGATTCTTATATGCAGAGGCACATACAATACGGACATCAGATGACAGAAGACAACAGGCAGGTATGAGATGCGCATTTTGAAAGTTAACACATGATGTCATTGTTTATTATACTACAAAAGTACCGTTGTTAAGAACGTTAGTGTAGTACTAAGGCAGGTGTCAAGGTAAGGTCAATATGTTAGTAGGTAGGGTATATTATCCATATAGCCGATTCAACACGTTAACAAGCCGACTTGGCACCAAATGATGGACTGAATGAAAAATCTCGGGCTTCATCATGTATTATTTTTTTTGTTTAATCAGCTGCTACAATCTCAGCTAAAGCCCAGCTTCCTGTCGGTTGAAATATATCCCCATTGAAAACCGACGCATGTATATCATGATACACGAAACAAAAATGGAAGACACGCCCAATATTAACCCATCAGCTATAGATTTGGGTAGACCGAAGCCAGGTGCAATCTTAAGCACCGTGTTCATGTTGGCTCGTCTTCATGATGATGATTAGATGCCCGAAAAGAGAGAGAATCGTCCTACATCTCTAACATGAGATGACGAACGAGTAAACTAAGAACCTGTTTGCGCGTAGCAACGTTTTCACTCGGCCTTGGTGTCAACCTTCTTCGCAGCAGGGGCCGCAGCACCATCGTCCTCTCGGGGTCTCTTCAGGTTGGTAGCGGCAGCGTCCACGCGTCTCCTAATGAGCATGTTAGTTTGGGTTGTCAAAGAATAAATCCATCAATCAGCCAGGTTAACTTACTCCTGTCGGCCATTGTCGCGATCACGGCCGCCTCGGCCACGACCGCCACGGCCGCCTCGACCACGGCCACCACGACCTCCGCGACCTCCCCTGAATCCACCCTTCTGGTCCTGGTCGCGTCGCTTCTTCCAGTCATCCTGATCTCCAGACGCACCACTGCGGGTGGTTCTCTTGCCAAAGTCCCTGCCCTCGTAAAACTTCTTCTGCGATGTTCCGTTAGGCGCCAGCTTTCCCTGCTTGATCAGGTCGCTCTTCTCCTCGCAGTAGTCGTGCTTGGACATGATCTTCAGGTCGTGCTCCTTCCACTTGGGAGCAGGGTCCAGGGCAATGAACTTCTTGGCCGTCTCCTCATCGGCAAATGTGACAAAGACGGAGCCCTTGAAGAGGCCCTCGTTGGTGCGACGGAGCTTCAGGCCATTGACTTCACCGAACTGGGCAAAGAAGGTCTCCAGCTCGAACTGGGTATCGGGCTGCTCGTCACCAAAGCCCTTGACGTAGACGGTGGCAGCTTCAGCCTTGGCCTTGGAGGCAGGCATGGGCTTGTAGGGAACCTTGCGCTTGACGGCCTCCTTGCCTTCCTCTCCAACTACCTCGAGCACCTTGCTCTCTCGGAGGGCAGCAACAACGGCGCTGTAGGGCTGGAAGCAGCGCATACGCTTGAATGAGTGAATCTTTTCGATCGGCATGGGCTTGTTCTCGGATCCTCCGCATGTCTCCCACATGAACTTGTCCTGGGGGAAGTTCCAGTCGCCAAAGTAAAACTCAACCTATAATTCCAAGGTTCACTAGTCAGCATAGATAGCATTTAGGAGTGTCGTTTGCTGTGCTTTCTCACCTGCTTCCTGATCTCCTCGGGGTCATCGGTCACTTGCCGGACAGAGGGATCAAACTTGCGGTTGTTTGAGGCATTCTCGCGGTCAATCTTGGCTGTAGTCTTGAGGATGTTGGCGCCATTCTTCTTCTCTGTCTCCTCAGTCTCCTTGGTCTCAGTCTCCTCCTTGATCTCCTCAGTCTCCTTGGCCTCGGCTACCTCGGTAGCGTCAGTAGCCTCAGTAGCTTCGGGCTGCTCAATGGCCTTCTCCTCGACGGGAGCCTCAACGGGAGCCACGGGCTCAGTAGGGTTCTGAACAGCCTCTGCTTCGCTCATGATGACTTTGGGGAGGAGAGAATCGAAGAATGGTTTTCCTATAGACTTGTAGCGCCTCGGCGATTAGAGGGGAGTATCGCGGGTTGTGATTGCGAATCTGTTGAGGCGGCGAATGTGTGAGTAATTCTAATTCTGACTCTTCCAGCGATGGCAGCAGGGCAGCTCCAGCGATGCAGATCGATCGCCCATCAAATGTCGAGCTGCACTACCGCTAGACCAAATAGAAACTCACCTGTCGGATCAATTCACGTGCCGCTCAGGAATAAATGATGCGAGATGAAGAGGAGGAAAAGCGATGGTTGGGCCTTCGAGTTTGATGATAAACAGAAGGTTGGAACAGCAGCAATTCCGTCGCGACGAAAAAAGTTATTTGGGGTGCAAAAAATCTATGCGAGATCTGCTGGGGCTCCACTAAAAAGACGGCAACCCCACCACCAGCCTGGGACAAGCGCCCATCCACTTGGAGGTACCTGCTGGGGACCTGGAAAGAGCCGCTATCTGATAGATTTTAGGTGGCGAATGCACCGGGTTGGGTTATCGGTTGGCCTATGATTGGAAGTACACTTGAGGTAGTGGTTGGTGTCTCTGTGCAGCGGGCTAAGGTATTGGCAACTCGCAAGCAAAAGTAAAAATGGACCAGCAGCAAGTCCCATGAAGTTAGTATTAGCATCAGTTGAACAGCTCTAAAGCGTCAGATTAGCCAATACGTGAATAGATATTATTATAATTGGTATTGAGGTCTTACACTTTCCAGGAAAGTATGTGAATTATCTCTACCTATAATAGGTCTATGGAGGCAAACATAGACGTCAAACATCTCTCAGGCATTTGCTCAAATGCCCAGATAAGAGTCATTCGGCAACCTTTACCCTATGTTCTTTTTCTATTAGGCAGCTGTCTTCCCCCCAATTCAATCCACTGTTCAAAAAACGAAGAGTCAGAGAGAAACTACTAAGCCAAAAACAAAGCATTAGATTTTCTTTTTCTTTTTACAGTATATGTCGTAGTACAAGCGTAGTGCTCTTAAGAACAGGGTAGATAGATGCCAAGCTTGGGGCTTCCACATGCTAAAACTGCTACAGTACGTCTTGGTGGCGTGTCCAGCCTGCATTCTCAAAGGTACCAAGCTACCTTGACATTGACGTAACGTCTACGCCAACGCAAAGTAGCTACGCTGAATGATTTTGTCTCATCACGCCAGACCTCAACAATTAATTGCCCTGTCTCTAAAAAATTGCCGTCTCTCATTTTTTCCCAATTCACCATCATGACCTGCATGGAATGAAGATCAACACCAACGCAACTTAAGAGTCTTTTCTTTGTCTCAAGGCTAATGTCATTGCCATTTTGATTAACACTCTGGTTGTCGTGAGCTGGGGCTCAGAGCCAAACATCATACGTTCGCCATGAGATATCCCGTGAAATTGCCGCGGCCGTTGATATCTCTCGGTTCTCGTCTGAGAGTTGCGCGACAACCACCAGCATCAGTTGCTAAATTGGACCGCAGCTTCTTTACTGAGTCGAAACGTCGAAGGAGACACCAGCAGCGCACAAGCATACCCGCAACTGTCCTTGCGCTGGGACTTTTCACTTGGTGGCTGTACCCGTCAGAGGACTTTGCTGAACTTTCCGAGAGCCAAAAAGCCAAGAGGAGAAAAGAAAAGGGAGGAAGAGAAGGCGACTCTCAGGAATCATACCAGCTTGTGACTGAGAAAACTGACGATGGCGCGTGGGCTTACTTTGCGCGGCAATTCGAATTCCTTTCGGCCACGGCTGAGCTCGAATGGGCTGCTTTGTCCGATAAGCTGGTTGATGCCATTACCCCGGAGTGGTGGAAAAACATACCCATGTATGTGAGGAAGCTTCAGCGGGAGCTATCGGTGTCTCCAGGATCGCTGGCGGAAGAGATATGGCAGGAGGCTCATGACCCTTTGATCAACCCCGAAATCCGGTACACTGCTAATGTCCGAGTCTCCTCGGAATTATGTGATGAGGAAAAGGATTACCTGCTGAGACGGAAACTTATTACCAGGGCGGCGTTGGCAAACTATCTCGGACTTAAAGAAAAGGACATCAACCCCGATGATGTGCCAACGATTGCCATGTGCGGATCGGGAGGGGGGATGCGGGCCCTGATAGCAGGCACTGGATCTATGTTTGCGACAGATGAGGATGGACTCTTCGACTGTGTTACGTATACGGCTGGTGTAAGCGGTTCATGTTGGCTTCAGTTGCTCTACCTTTCTTCCTTCTCGAAAGGCAGTGTTGGCTCGCTTATACAGCATCTGAAAGCGAGAGCATCTACACATATAGCATATCCGCCGGTTGCTTTTCAATCTCTCACTTCTTTACCGACAAGCAAGTATTTGCTGAGCGGACTGGTGGAAAAGCTCAAGGGAGACGCTCATGCCGACTTTGGTCTCGTTGATATATACGGGCTGCTACTGGGTGCCAGATTCTTGATTCCAAGGGGCGAACTCGGCGTTGATGCTAGAGATTTCAAGTTGTCGAATCAGCGTCTATATCTGCGGCATGGACGACGTCCAATGCCCATCTACACTGCTGTCCGCCATGAAATTCCCGCGGCAGAGTCTGAGGACCCGCCAAAGCAAGATACCGCAATGAGCACGGTGGAAGAGATAAAGAAAGAACCTTACTTTCAGTGGTTCGAGATTACTCCCTATGAGTTCTTTTGCGAGGAGTTTTCTGCTGGGATACCGACATGGGCCCTCGGTAGGCGCTTTTCTGACGGACGCGATGTGGCTGATCATGGATTCCACCTACCAGAAGTACGGACGCCTCTTCTGATGGGCATCTTTGGAAGTGCATTCTGCGCAACGCTCAGCCACTACTATCGCGAGATTAGACCCCTTCTTAGAACGATTACGGGATTCCAGACGATAGATGACTTGGTGTCAGTCCGAAACGATGATTTGAGCAAAGTACACCCTATAGATCCTGCCATTATCCCCAATTTCGCCTATCAGATGTATGGGAAGCTGCCTAGTACGACCCCTAGGAGCATTTTGGACGGAGAATATATCCAGCTCATGGATGCGGGAATGTCAAACAACTTGCCCATATATCCACTGCTCCGGCCTGGACGAAATGTCGATATCCTCATTGCCTTTGATGCCTCGGCTGACATTAAGACGGACAATTGGCTTTCTGTTGCGGATGGTTATGCACGACAGCGCGGAGTCAAAGGATGGCCGGTGGGCATTGGCTGGCCAAAACCCGATGAGACACCGGGGCAGGTAAGAAAGGAGCTCGAAGAAGCTCAGGCTACGACGGCCGCCGAGGCAGAACGGAGGGTAGAAGAAGCTCAGGCTACACAGGAGGAACTTCGCGAGGCCGCAGCAAAGCGCGAGGGTGTCAAGGCGACAAAGCTTGATGAAGAATCCAAGTTCAAGCCCGGAAGTGAAAAGGCCGGCGAACTAGGGTACTGCTCTGTATGGGTAGGGACAACAGAGGAGCGATCTACAGACTCGCCGCCCATTACACAACCCATCACGGACGACACTTCGTGGAAATTGATGGAGCCGGACGCAGGGCTTACTGTTGTCTACCTCCCGCTTCTCTCCAACGACAAGGTTCCCGGCATCTCTCCCGGCACCACGGACTATTTGAGTACGTGGAATTTTGTCTACACGCCGGATCAGATAGATAGTGTTGTGAAACTCGCGCGTGCCAACTATGATGAAGGCAAGGATCAAATCAAAGCTACGGTACGTGCCGTATATGAGCGCAAAAAGCAGTTGCGCGAGCAGGACGAGGCACAGCGTCGACTTGACAGCTACACTGCCATGGCGCAAAAGGGAGAGGCAGCTCTTCTTCACCACAACGACCAGTTCAGCTAGATCAACAAGTCTTTTTAGAAAGCTTTTGGAGGAAAAGGGGGTATGTTATGACTTGTATATCATATTGTATTATCCTGTTTGTGCAAGAGGAGGACGGTTTTCCAACTTATTTTACAATATGCTTTGTATTATACAGTGGGTGGGGGGCGCATTTCTAACCCAAACATACTCCATACATTCGTCTTCATAACCCGACCATCGCTCCCTTGCCCTTTTCTCTTTTTTTGCTTCTTCATTCACTTCGTACATGTATATATATATACACCTGAGAACCTGCCCAACCGGACCTTTTCGGATAGTATTGCCACCCATAGAGCAAGCAGCGCCATTATCCGCTTAGATGATTTCGCCAATGTCAATATACGGCGCTTTCCAGGGCTTGGCGCCCTCCTCCATCATGTCACTAGGCACCCGCACTTTGTTTCCAGGGCTGTATAGGTACCAGGCTTTGAGTGATGCCATGGACGCCTGTCTCCTGGCCACATCCAGGCTGGGGCCGGCGCCCTCTCCCAGCTTCTCCTTGCCGCTGTAGATTCCCACCACGTAAACGGGAGTGCGGGACAATCGACCAGTCTCGCTCTCTAGACGAGCGACGGGTGCCTCGAAGCCCTCTCGGGCACACAGCATGGCTAATTCGCGAGTTGGGAGCTTGAACTCAAAGAGTGTTGAGGGATCGAGCTCTCGCGATAAGATGTGAGATTTGACAAAGGCCTTGACCTCTTCACGGCCGCAGTGGGTGTAGATGGCGCCAATCACAGCTTGGACAACGGATCCAAATGCCTCGCTCTGGAGGGTATCGTACTCTGGCTTCTCAGACTCGATACTGCTGACCTGATCGCCAAAGTCGTTGTCCAAGACCACACGACTGCTCAATCCTCGTCTCCAGGCCGGGGCCTTGTCAGAGCGGACGTAGCCCCACCGTGTGTTCACCAACTGATCCTCGCCTGCCTTCCACTGCAGCAGACCCGGATCGACCTCTTCTCCCGGGGCAGCCGCAGACTCAACACCCCATCTCCTGGCGACCTGCTGCAGAGAGGCGTCGCCAGCGTAGGCCCTCAGGGCTTCGTATAAGATGGCCATGGGCAGGCGGGGCCACTTGCAGACGAGGTACTCGAGGACATGGTAGTTGACGATTGTGCTCCCCAGGTACGCCAGGTTTGTGTTGTTGAAGTTGGGATTGGCGTCCGCGGACGGCGTCACCAATGCCCTGGCCAGCGTCTGTAACGGAATCTTTTTCGAGAGGGAGAGTCGGGCGTGTAGGGCGGCGAGCTTTGCCGACTGGGCGGCCCGGGCGAATGAGGGAGCGGGGAGAGGAGGAGGAGAGTCGATGGATGTAGTAGAAGAGTCGTGCGCAGCGGCCGAGGACGTCGATTGGGACCGGGCGGCGAGGAGGAAGGGCTGTCTAGCTGCTGCGATGCCGGCGCCGCATCGGGCCTGGAGCAATTGGCCGCTCCATCGTGAGGGTCGTATCCTCTTCATGTGTGTGGTTCGCGGGGTGAAGTAAAAAAAATTAAAGATGTAAGGCGGGATGACAGAAATAAAAAATAAATTTCCCCCTCTGAACCCAATGCCCCTCCAGCTGGTCAAGAAGAGGCGTAAAAAGGAAGGGAAAACCGCAGAAGAGAGAAGGAAGAAAAGTTCTGGTTGAGGCAAGGATCAGACGATTTGTCGCTGTCCCGTCGTGCCTTTGTCGGAAAAAGATTCTGCGTCGATTTTGGTTCTCACAAGTGCCAAAAAGTCGTGTGAGCCGCTGCCCGCCTACCTTTTTTCGCAAGTTTGGGAAACTGGCGCCACAAACTGCGAGCCGGAATTACTTCGGCCCGGCGGTTCGTTTTCGCTGTGGCGGGACTATTCTCTCTACCAGCTTCTCGATTCCTGGGCTTGCTTGATAGTAGATTGACCAGTTATCCGCAGCAATTGCGCGCCAAAAGACCGTACACAGACGTCTTTTGATACATTTTCAAAATGGTAAGCTGTAGCATCATTGATTTCCGGCAGAGTATGGCTTGCTAACCATTCCCTAGGGTGGCGGTGGAAAAATCCCGTAAGTTGACCTCATCGAACCCAACTCAATAGCCCTCTCGAGACGCCTCGTCCTGATCGTGGAAAATCCGACACAGTTACCCCAAGCACGTCTGGTCGCCTTCTGGTGGTTGGTACGCCCAGCCTGCCAACTGGCGTGCCAACACACTCATCGCTGGAGCCGCCATGTTCGGCGTCATCGCCATTACGTGGAAGTTCAGCGCCGACAGGGAACGATGGGCGCATAAGCCGGAGCCGTGGGAGTGGCATCCTAGCCGATAGTACGTTTATGTCTGATTGTAGGAATTGGTCGTTTTTGCTAACGGTTTTGGCTTGAAGCTGGTCAAAGCAGTTGATTGAGTGGGACAAGGAGGACAAGCTGAAGGCAGCAAGCAGCAGCAAGGAGTAGAGTTTTCATTCGAGGGAAGGATAATAGACGAAATTGTACAAATTCTATACGAACAAAAGGCAAACATTTCAAAACGTTGAACTCCCCGAAAACTACGATCTGGTTGGCATTATGCGAATGTCAGTTGTGATTGAATGGCCAGACGAGTGAATTGAGTCACCCAGGAAATCGCTTAATCTAGGACAACAAAACCTGGCAGGTTGTTTTACTGACAATATCTCGAGACAAATGGCATGCTGGGCCGTCATGAGCCGGTATAAGCTGGAGCCCTACGGATGCCTTGCATTGGAGATGTATGGCGCGAATCTAGAACATGGGGACAAGCTACATGTATTTATTAGACTAGGCTCCAGAGGTTGCTGTCAAAGTGCTGTTGACATTGTTATGCAGCATCTGGATAAATACTGCCGAGCGATGGACTCCGAGAGGCTCATGGAGCACGTTGCACCCCACTGACAACGCAGATGTACTGCATGAGGGGAATTATAGAGAAGGCTCGGGAATATATTCCACTTGCCCCGTCTCGCTGGTTTTGGAGGTTAGGCTCGCACGGCTGGGTGATAAGGCTGAGGTGCGTTGTTCTGATGCAAGGGGATGGCGTGCCGTCCCAAAAGCAGGCTGATATTGGGTTGACATGGGGGCTAGGCACAGACATCCAAGACAGGTATGACACATGGTATTGATCATTGTGCACTCATACAGCGGCAGTGAGATTGATGCCTGCAAGGATCTGGGAGCCTTGGTGCGGCTCTAACTGCGAACAGGTTAAGGGTACGCAAGCTATTAACATTTGATGTTGGTAGAGTACGAAGTGCAGATCATACATATTAGACTTGAATATTACATTTTGGGTAAATGGGTAATCCCGGGACAGGGACAAGAGATGCCGTCACCTTTTGTATCACAAGTGAGGAGCACAAACATGTTCAAAAGAGAAAAACTACTCATATGTACACAAGGCAAGGCATTCTTTTCGAATCTTAACTCCATTTATTAAATCTTTATTCTGCCTTGGCTTTAATCCTGCCCAATCCTCAAATGTGCGATAACAAAGAGGTGCTGCATGCTGCAACAGCAACATATTCAGGCCCCCAAGAAGTGCGGCTGCCAGCCTATGAACGACCACAGCCCGTCATTTTCGGTCGCACTCGTACAAACCGCAGTAAATGCACCACAATTGCTCGGCCAATAATCTACCTGGCCGGTACGGCGTTGCCCAACAAGAAGACCACAGTGTGGACTGTAACATCAGAGTCCAAGCCCCGCTGTTCTTGAGTTGAGAGAGTTGAGACAATCAATTAGAATCAATGCATCTGTTTGCCTACTAGACCAAAGGTGCTAGACGCTTCCATTCACTGCTCCCTAGTAGCAATATAGCAGCTTTAGTGCCTTGGACACACTGTTAGTGCCGTGGTAGATACCTAGAAGCTCCGCGCTGACAAAAACGTCACTTGTTTCCGACCGGCATCAAATCATGGCCGCGTTACACAAATACAACTAGCATCGGCTCGCTGCTCGATATTGCTCTTCGCCTATTCATCTACCTTGCTAGTAGGGCCTCTCTTGTCCTTTCCTTTCCTTCTCCATTCCTATCTTCCTCTATTTCTCTCTTCTTATCTGCTTTTCTCTACTCTTCTCTTCTTCATCACTTCGTGGCGACGATTCTCCCCCCAGAAAGCTGCCACCTTGTCACCGCAAGCCTGGGGCCATTTTCGCGTCATCTTGATTCCTCGACTGTGCCCACTCCGGGAGCCTGTTATCCATCGCACGCCATTTTTATTTTCTCCTGATCGATCATAAACACGCGCACGCTGCGTGTCTGTCGCCACCTCCGTTGTATCTTGATGAGCGCTATCGCGGGGATTTATACTTGTTTCACTCTTTCATCTTTGCGGGCCCACGAACTCGGATATATACCCATCTCTCGCCGCCCCGGTCGCCTCTTTGACTAATACCAGCCGAGACATTATTACTACCTAGCGTCTCTTGTTGACCGACTACAAACGAAACGGATAAACTACAGCTTTATCTGCTCTACGACTTGGCTTTCTTCGGCCGTTGAGATTGACGCTGGTCGTTTGATTTTGGCTCGCTGTGCATTTCGCCTGGCCGAACTCGGCCCCTTGACTGCGTTGAACCGCAGGTTGCAGGGACAAGATGGACGGATCATCTCCAGACCACGCACACCGGCACCTCGATGCGAACGCTGGTCGTGAGGTTGTCTTTTGCCATGCCTGCTCCAGGGAATGGTACCGCGATGAGCGTGGGTTACTATGCCCCAGATGTGGTAGCGATATCACAGAAATCGTATGCTGCCTCTCTCTCGCCATTTCCCTTCCTTGCATTGCTTGACCTTGACTGACCCAATCCATAGGTAAGCCCAGACAATGATCCTCGAGATTTGAATGACGACGACGATTCGGAGCCGGAATCTCCCCCACTGCGTCATAGATTTCCACCCCGGGACCGTGACCACGACCACGACCACAACCACGACCATGATTCAGACCCAGACGAAGCTGATATTGAAGAACATCTTGGAGGACCGAACGGCTTTCATTTCCGCCGCAGCGTTAGGGGCCGCCCAGGAATGCAACACCATGATCCCAACGTCGACCCTGTGATTGAACGATTTCTCGGCATGATTCAGGATTTCCAGCCCCCGCGACGACCCAATGCCTACGAACAACGACCGGAGGAAGGCCGATTTGGAGGGCCGCATATCCATCGCGCTACATTCACGAATGGAAGTGGCAGTGCCTCTGTTACCATCTTTTCTGGCACTGGGACGGGACTCTTTGGACCGGGACCTCCTGGCCAGGAGCGCCACGGCGACCCATTCCAAACGTGAGTTAACCTGCTTGTCGTTTACATTAGATTAATGCTGTCTTGTTTCAGAAACTAATTGAAGCTGTGGTACGTTTTAGATTCTTCTCCAATGTCCTTCGGGATGTGTCACCTCCTGTAGGAGGCCGCGAGGCAGGAGGTCCTACTCCAGGATTTGCGAGAGGACTCCAAGAGATTTTAAACCTGTTTAACCCGGCGCATGCGATTGCCGGAGATGCCGTTTATTCACAAGAAGCTCTGGATCAGATCATTACAAACCTCATGGAAGCGCATCCACAATCGAATGCTGCACCGCCAGCGTCAACCGAGGCACTTGCCAACCTGGATCGAAAGCCCGTAGATGCCTCCATGTTGGAAGGTGAATCAAAAATTGAATGCACCATTTGTATAGACGATATGAAGGTGGGTGACCCGGCTGCATTTCTGCCTTGTAAGCACTGGTTCCATGAAGAATGCGTCACTCTCTGGCTCAAAGAACACAACACTTGTCCGGTTTGTCGAGCATCCATTGAGAAGCCCGAGGACAGAAGCGGCCCCAACAGGCATGCAAGTCCACCCCCAATCTCCACCCAGTCTAGCGATTCGGATGATCTATATGGGAGCGGGCTGCACCGTACCGAGCCGCTTCCAATTCCCGGAGCAGGGCCCTCTCGTCCTCCAAACCAGAGCCAGAGCCGGCTTAATGAAGCCATGCGTGGCCTCTCATCACAACAAGAGCAGCAAGACCGTGAGAGCATGAGACGTATCTGGGGCATTTCTGGAGGCGGTTCTGGGGATCGCGCCGAACGGGAGCAAGAGCGCGATCAGCGGGAAAGGGAGAGAGACCGCATCTGGGGCGCCCCGTCTGCCTACGATACTTGGCGTGCGCAACGGCGAAACTCGCGAAACTCGCTTTCCCCTACGAGCCCTAGATTATCTTCGTTTGCGGATTATAGAGTGCGCCCGAGACAAACGAGTCCGCCACAGAGCAGCCGTCGTGAGAGAGAGAACTCCAGCGCCAACACCAATGCCAACCCTAGCCAACAAACTAGTTCCGGACCCTTTAGTTGGCTGAGGGATAGGTTCACGGGAGGAGGCTCCCGAGATGAGTCTAACCGTGAAGAGCGTTGATTTCGCTCGGTACCAGAGTTAGATCCGGCCCATCATTTCCGCGAGAGGTCAACAGTTATCCATTGCCTATAGGTAGGCAAGGTTAGTTTTCCGTGAAGCAGCCGGATGAATGAATGATGGATGCTATAAACCCGGCGGGACGTCTGGAAACCAGGCATGACGGAAATTGATCTGATAGGCTGCTCTAGTTGTTGAAAGAGGGAGGAGGAGGGGAGAAGTAAGAACACGAAACAAAACATGACCAATCAGGCATTATACATTTGGGTTTCAACCGCACTTAGGTTAGCGGTGCATATCGAAATAACGACATAACGATAGAAGGCTTTACTGTACATGTACACACAAGTGGAGATTTGCTGCATGCTCGCGCGATGAAGTTGCAACTGCCTGAAGCTTGTTTCTATTCTAGGCAGATTTGGCAAAGGGAAGGCCCTTTGAGACTTAAGTCATTTTGTTTTCTTCTTGGTTGCGTTGGCTGTGATTGACGATGAATAACCAATAGTAGTTGCAGAAACTGGCTCTGGAGGTACGGACCAGCTCTGAAGCCATTGCCGCCCGGCTGGTATGCGGATAGTACCTATTTATATTATAGTATTGCGGGTGTGAAGGCTCTTGTTCGAGCTGCAACCTGGATGGCTGCAGCTAAGTTGCTTGTAGTAAACTGATGACATGCATGTAGGTATGTAATACTATAGACTACCCTCCATGCCGTATGCGAGCTTCGTATATTCGTATGTGTGCATATAGACGACACTAGGGAAGCAGCTAAGCAGCATGCAGAGAATTCAGCCAATGACTGACCAAAATCTCACCTCTGAAGAGGGCTGCAAAAGTGGCGATGAGAGACTCGCTGAAGATTTTCAAGATGGCATGTTTTGAGCGTTTACTTTGACTGATTTAGTTTTACAAGGGGAGGTTTACAAAGGGGGGGCAAACGGGATTCGGCAGTGGAGAGGCTACGGTATTCTGTTGGGCAGGGGTTTTACAAAATCCTCCTCTGTAGCCTGGGTCGGCATTTGGGCGGCCGCTAGCTGATTGCTGGCAAGTATTCGTAGTTTAATCAATGCTATTATGGTAACTACCTCATGTAAGCAGAGAATATCCTGTCTGGTTTTATAAAGAACTGGCAAACGTGGAACGCAAATACGCCGTATTATTCCCTGCTCAGATACGGAGAATACGCAGGGTCGATTGATTGACATCTGAGAGCGGCCCCACCGGCGACTTGAGCCGAGGCGCCGAGGCTTAAAGCAGGAAGTTCAGAACTCAGCAAAAATAGGAATGTGACGCACGGAGAGACGGAGACGGAGACGGAGCGTCGGAGTTGGTTGGGAACGGGAATGAATGTTGGCGATGGAATTTGGGCGAATTCTATTGATGGTATTATTTTCATGTTGGGTTAATATTACTATTTGCTTTGCTATGAGGGGCTTGGAAGGGGGTGCAGCTACGGTGGTGTTGTGGCACTTGGGGCGGATGAATTGATGCATTGATTCGCATCCTTAGCGGGCTTATACTATCCATACCTACTATTCTTGGATGTAACAGCGAGTGCTGGGAGTTGCTGAGACGCTGCAGAAAGTTACATAAGTTGCTTTCCCTGCTAGGAAAGTCTGGATGACAGCGTCGGCCGACATTGAACTTTTGCCCGGGCGAGTGGATTTTTGTGAGAAGCGGCATTGCAAGCGTCCAAGTCCGTGCTTGTTCGGCCGAGTTGCTGTTTCACGACTGTTGTGTATGGAGCCCTTTTTTCTTAACGAACGGATAAAGGGGGGGCCTTCGGAGATTCCAAAATGTCCTACCTCTTTTTAAATCGTTCTATCTCTCGTATGACGATACGAATGGAAAAAAGAAGACAGCTAAAAGGCGTCCAGCAACGGCAGCTCTACCGTAATCGGGAACCAGAGCCCGATCCCCCACCGTTCGTCCAGGTCGCAAATCACGTCTGGCAGCTCCACCACGATGCCGCTAGAAGACCCCACTGACGGGATTGCCGTTGGATTTACGGAGATGGAGATTGGGTAAGAGAGAGCAAGGGGTGGGTAAAGTTTGCATAGTAGGAGCTGGGAGCTGAGGTTTTAGGTGCCGGGGAGATAGCCAAAGGGAGACAGAGAGAGTGAATGAGACAAAAGAGACAGAAGAGATCGGGACCGGCATTCGGGGGAGGACCCTGGCCGAACTAAATCAATCCGTGCTACTGTACGTCTTACACGATTTCGGACTCTGCTAGGGGCCCCGAATGGCCACGGAGCCCATGGACAGAGAGGAAAAGTGGCGGATCAGGATGAGGCTGATGGTGATGGATGATGCCATGTTGCATTTCGTCTGAAACGACGGCCAAAGCGACTTGCTCTGTGTAGCTCGAGGCCATAATCTCGCAGATAAATAACACGAATATTTCCTCACTCCTCCTCACTCCTCCAAAACAAGTCAAGACACCCTTTTTTGAATAAAGAGGAAAAACAAAAGACCTCTCTCTCCTCGTCCCACCATTCGATCATCGCCCCTCCATCCCCTTTTGACAAGCTCCATCACAGCCCGCCGTTTTAGCTGCCTTGTCTTTAGCTACATACCTTAGCAGCGCTTTGGGCATTTAAACTTCAAGCTTGGGCCTTGTTGTTCTCCTCATTCTTCTTTCTCCTCTCTTCTGCTCAGTTTGACATTACGTCAAATTGGAATTGAAGTCTTTATTCTTTGTTTTTTATTCTTTAGATCTTCGGAATCGACACGACAATGGCCGATTCTGTTCCTATTCCTGAGCCTCCTGGGTTGCCCTTTTTGGGTAATTTGGGCGAGTTCACGGCGAACCCGATTGAGGACATTGTTCGCCTGTCGAATACATATGGTAAGACGAGACTGAATCTTCCATATACGTGTATATGCCGACACACTGGATGACTATCTCCTTGCTGTATCTATCGCCATCTATCACTTTGGTGTCTACCTGTACCCTTTCCTATCAGCATGTATCTCCTATACCTGCTCCGCCTATCTGCTATCGATATCCACTATCAATGTCTCAACCGTACCTTGCCTTATGCTACCAATAACAACGCTTTGTAACATCATCATCATCACAGAGGAATCTTTATTAACCCGCCTTAACAGGAGAAATCTACAGACTTCATATGGGCAGCCGTCCCGTTGTCTTCATTAGCACTCAGGCCCTTGTCAACGAAGTCTGCGATGAGAAGCGCTTTCAAAAGTCTTTGAGCTCCGTTCTCCGAGTATGTCCAATCAATTCTCCTGGCTAAATAAGCTGTGTTGTGTTGGGTAGCGTTTTGAATCACTCAGAGTAGCATGTGCTGACTTTCATTGTCTATCTAGGTTGTGCGTGAGGGCGTCCACGATGGGTTATTCACCGCACACTCTGATGAGCCCAACTGGGGAAAGGCTCATCGTGTCCTGGTTCCGGCCTTTGGACCTCTCCCCATCCGCGACATGTTTGATGAGATGCATGACATCAGCTCACAGCTGGCCCTGAAACTGGCTCGTCACGGCCCTCACAAGCCCATTCATGTATCGGATGAATTCACAAAGCTGGCGCTAGACACCATCGCGCTGTGCTCTATGGATTATCGCTTCAACTCTTACTACAAGGACAAGATGCATCCCTTCGTCCAGGCCATGGGTGACTTCCTTGCAGAGTGCGGTAGACGAAACAGAAGACCCGGCTTTGCCCCCAACTTCCTGTACCGCGCCGCCAACGAGAAGTTCTACAACGACATTGCCATTCTGAGAGACACAGCCAATGCCGTTGTGGAGGCTCGAAGAAAGAATCCCAGTGATCGAAAGGACCTGCTCGGCGCCATGTTGAATGGCGTGGACCCCCAGACCGGCGAGAAGCTGAGCGACGCCAACATCACGGATCAACTCATTACGTTTTTGATTGCTGGCCATGAGACAACATCGGGTACGCTGTCGTTTGCCTTTTACCACCTCTTGAAGAACCCATCCGCCTATCGAAAGGTCCAAGAAGAGGCCGATGCGGTCCTTGGCCGTGGACCCGCCAAAGTCGAGCATGTTTCCAAGCTCGTTTATATCCAAGCAGTGCGTATCTTCTATCCTTATCCCCCTCTTTCCCATCCTATTCCCGCGTTTCTTTCTTGTGAACACCCAGAGTACTTACAGTAGGCGATACAGGTCCTGAGAGAGACTCTACGTCTTAGTGCCGCGATCCCGGCCTTCTCTGTTGAAGCTCTCGAAGATACCCTTATTGGAGGCAAATACCTCGTCCACAAGGGCGAACCAATCACCTGCGTTCTCGCCAAATCACACCTTGATCCTGTAGTCTATGGTGACGACGCGAATGAGTTCAAACCAGAGCGCATGCTCGATGATGAGTTTGCTCGGCTCAACAGAGAATTCCCTAACTGCTGGAAGCCTTTTGGCAATGGCAAGCGAGGTTGCATCGGAAGAGGCTTCGCCTGGAACGAGGCCGTCATCGCCATGGCTATTCTTTTCCAAAACTTCAACTTCAGCCTCGACGATCCCAACTACCAGTTGGAAATTGCTTCATCCTTGACTATCAAGCCAAAGGATTTCTTCATGCGAGCCACCCTTAGGGATGGAATGACTCCTACAGAGCTTGAGCAGAGGCTGGCTGGAAAAGGCGTCGTAGAGGAGCATCATCCAGATAAGAAGGCGGCCAGTGCAGCGAGCAGCAAGGGACCCCAGAATCCCTTGGCTGTTTACTACGGTTCCAACAGCGGCACTTGCGAGGCCTTGGCCCAAAGAGTGGCAACTGATGCAGCCAGCCATGGCTTCAAGGTCACTGACCTTGCTCCTCTTGACTCTGCCAACCAGAACCTTCCCAAGGACCGCCCAGTCATCATTGTCACGGCCTCGTATGAGGGACTTGCGCCATCCAATGCGGCCCACTTTGTAAGCTGGATTGAAAACCTCAAGGGCAACGAGTTGGAAGGGGTGTCATATGCTGTCTTTGGCTGTGGCCACCACGACTGGGTCCAGACGTTTCACCGCATTCCCAAGCTCGTGGATTCGACCCTGGCGGAGCATGGCGCTACTCGCCTTATTCCGCTAGCTACTACCGATGCTGCTGATCGTGACATGTTTAGTGATTTTGAAACTTGGGAGGACGAATCCCTCTGGCCTGCTTTGAAGGAAAAGTATGGTGCCGCGGCAGCCTCTACCGATGGCTCAGCTGGTGGCTTGATTGTCGATGTGTCGCTTCCTCGCAAGTCGACGCTGCGCCAAGATGTCGAGGAGGCCCTCGTCACCAGCACCAAAACTCTGACTACCAGCGGATCTACCAAGAACCACATCGAGGTCCGCCTGCCTACGGGCATGACATACCGATCAGGCGATTATCTGGCTGTCCTGCCCTTCAACCCGAAGGATACGGTAGCCCGAGTCTTCCGTCGCTTCCAGCTTTCTTGGGATGCCGTCTTGACCATTCACTCGGACCAGCCGACTGCCCTCCCCACGGATACCCCTGTTTCTGCAAACGACTTGTTGAGAGCATATGTTGAGCTAAGTCAGCCAGCAACCAAGAGGGTGAGTACAGATGATACACCCGGAGTGACTGAGTTGAAAATTTGTGCTAATACTTTCTTAATAGAACATTTCTGTCATGGTTGAAGCTACTCAGGATGAGGAGCTCAAGGCTCAGATTGAGAAGCTGGCTGGGGACGACTACCAACAGGAGATTAGTGCTAAACGTGTTTCTGTCCTCGATTTGTTGGAGAGATTCCCCTCTCTTGAATTACCCCTGGACACATACCTAGCCATGCTTCCACCCATGCGTGTCCGCCAGTAGTAAGTTCAAACGAATCCATATCATGTCGATGTATTGCCTAACGTGCTTTACAGCTCCATTTCCTCCTCTCCTCTGGCAGATCCCTCCAAACTCACCCTTACCTACTCCGTTCTCGAACAGCCAGCGCTGTCCGGCCAGGGTTCTCACTTCGGAGTGGCCACGCACTTCTTGGCCTCTCTTGCCCCTGGTGAGAGACTGCATGTTGCCGTCCGCCAATCCAAAGCCTTCCACCTCCCAACCGATGCCGAAAACACTCCCCTGATCTTCGTCGGCACGGGCTCCGGCTTGGCTCCTTTCAGAGGCTTTGTCCAGGAGCGCGCTGCCATGATTGCCGCGGGCCGCAAGCTTGCGCCAGCCTTGCTCTTCTACGGATGCCGCTCGCCCGATATGGATGATCTGTATGCCGAAGAATTCGAGCGATGGGAGAAGCTTGGCGCCGTCGAGATGCGCAAGGCTTACTCGCGCGCCTCGGACAAGTCGTTTGGCTGCAAGTATGTCCAGCACCGAATGTCGCACGACCGCGAAGACCTGTTCAAGCTGTGGGATCAAGGCGCCAAGGTCCTCGTCTGCGGCAGTCGCGATGTTGGAAAGGCCGTCGAGGCTGTTTGCGTCGAGCTTGTTCAGGAGAAGGCCAAGGCTGACGGAAAGGAGGTGGATGAGGAGAAGGCCCAAGCTTGGTGGGACAAGCAGCGCAATGAGAGATATGTCACGGATGTGTTTGACTAAAAAAGAGTCATACCAATTTTGGTATCTGAATTTTGGGTTGCCTGTGCTTTGATGAGCATGGCATTAAATGTAGCGATGTCTTTGAGGATGGTGTGTTGATACAAGTCTGATATCAAGCGGTCAGCTTTATTTCATTGGCAAGGAAAGAAAAGAACGAAAGAAAAATTGTGTAGCTATCTAACACCCAAAATCTATTAAACATGAAAAAATCATATTTCAGTTCTTCAAGTGTCATCTCAACCCTCACGTGGAAGCTAGCTGGCGTATTTCGGCCACTTGATAACTAGAAATGATCCCTATTATCCTCATTTCACGTCTCTCAAGACGTTGAGTCCGGCCATCAGTGAATACCACCATCAGCATCTATCTGCATTTACCCGGTCCATCTCACGCTCTGTTACACACTCCTATTCATTCGCACATCTCCATGCAGTCAAAAAACTCCTCGCCAATCGTGTCATCATCGTCACCTTCGCCACTTTCGCCCTCGTCCTTGTCCTCATAGTTTTCAAAACTACGCAGAGCAATTCCATCCGGCAGTATCGGCATTCTGCCACGGATGTGATCCGCCGTCAACTCCATACCGGGCTTCCAGGAGGCACCGATCCTCTGGATGTTTTCTTCCGTCCAATGAACACCCAAATGTGGTTCTTTCAACACTAATTGCGCCAAGGCAGAATAAAACTCTCCCTCCCTGATGAAGGGTTTGTCGTCAAAGAGCTCCCACTCAACTCCCTTTCGCGGATAGAGATTTACCCACTGCCCTAGACATACCCTTAGAATTTCATAGGCGCAGATAGTCCGGAGCCGCCCCTGGATCTCGCTTAGGATTCGAGTTCCAGCTGCCAAAATGCTGGCTTGCTCAGCCATTAGGCAAGACTCTTGGTATGAATCAAAGGTTCCTCTGCAGATGAGAATGTCCCAAAAGAATTTGCCTGCGGATCCCGAACGGCTGATGGCTTGAAAAAGTGCAGTTGCGGTTTCTGGCAGCTCCAAGACAATGCCGTATGAGCAACAGGTGTAATGATTGGTTCCAACTGTGTCCAGTGCCATGGATGTAACCAAACATTCTACATTGGATGTTGGGTCTGTGAAGAGTGCCAGTGCTTCATCTTTCTGTTCTTGCGTGTGCTGCCTGCGAATGTGCAGTGTTTTGACTCCTACATGAACAAGTAACGCACACACAACAGCCTGTGTCAGAGTATGACTGCAGTAAACCAGAAGCCGCTTCTTCTTCTGCTTCAGCCTCATTGCTTTTCTAGCGACGTATGCCATCTTGGGAGACCTGAAGCAGATACTTGTCATCATCTCGTAACCCACTAGTGGCATGGTAAATGTGCTATCTGGGCGAGTGTGATAGAAGTACCACTGAAGGCCGCCACTACGATCGTGCCGTAGAGCTGCATTTCTTCCAGCCATCCCAGATAGCTTCTCATCAAACTCCGCAATGAGCTGGATGTTTCGCACGTTGGCCTTGGATAAGATGGTAAAATCGACATGCGTGGACGCCAAGGTGAGAATCTTCTGTGCTTCATTGCTAAGGCGAGTAGGCGGCGGCTTTCCAATACGGCCTCGGTTCGCATGCAGCGGTGCTGCGTCTTGCTTCTTGGGCATCTGACCGTACATATGCTCCATGATGAAGTTGTACATGGTAGTAGGCGTGTTGCCCTCGTATAATCCCATCTCAATTGTCCGAACATGAACTTGTGGGGTTGAGCTTCCAACATGAGTCTCCGATCGATCTTGTATATCGGTGTTTGTCAACAGTTGGATCGCCAGCATCTGAAGTGTTCTTCGCATGGTTTTAGATGTTGAATCAGCATCCCGCTTATTGTCGACATCCAACACTGTACGGGCGATACCAGTTTCCGTGACGGCGTTCAACTGATGAATACACCCCAATCCGCGGAATTCAGCTTCCAAGTAGCCATCGTATTGAATCCCAGCGCTAGAAAAGAGCCATTCCATCACGGTTGCATTGTTTTCTTGCAAAGGGCGAAACAAGAACCCGTTTGGTCTTTTTTTAATATCTTCCTCGATATCGATGCTGGGACCAAACATCTGGAGGATTTCTGAGACTCGCTCACAAATGCGCCATGAGATGGCTTGATTTGATGGATTGCTAGCTGGATAAAATCCAAGCACCCGATTGATGTCGTGTAAGTCGGCCATCTCGCCCAAGCCTACGCCAGAGTATTGGGTAACACTTGGGCACATATTCGACAGCTCAAAACGCTTATCATCGATCATCCGGCGTGCGTACAGGCGTACGAACTCGACTTCAGGGTCTGAATCATAGCCGAACCATTGTGCTGCTCTCAATGGCCAGAAATTGCGTGCCCGGGGTACTTTACTTTTCCTTCGTCGAAATCTAAAATGATCAATAACACAGAGCGCCACTTGCCAGTTGTTTCGGCTGTGTCCCCAAATAGTGTTGCTGACGTCCGCAGGAGATTCTGTGAATCGGCCTGGGAAGAAGGTCATGAGCCGATATGCGCAAGCAATCGTGGTGAGAATCGTATTCCATTCGCTTGGTTGCAGAAGTAGGCCTGACCTAGCCGGGACAACGGTTTGATCATTCTTGACAAGAACACCGGGAGTTGTCTCCAGGTTGCGCCGCAAAACATCGAATTGTGCATGAAGTAATTGAACCTTCTTCCAGACCATCCTCATCTGGTCCAACTTCTTGTTCTCCCTAGACTCTATCTGTCTAATAAGGGGCTCCAGAACACGAGCAACTAAGATTATGCAGTTAATAATGAATGTTTAGAAGAGTTGAGCAGCTTTCAAGGGTACAATTGCAGTTCCTAAGGAGTGACTTACCATCTCTGTCCAACTAAGTAAAAAGCTGATGAGTGTCCTGTAAGCCAACCAGGGCAGCAATCCAAGGGCTACTGAAGATATCATAGATAACAATGGTGGAACCATTAAGGCGCTTGCGATTCTGCTTCTCTGCATCTTGTAGCACAGAATCTAAACTCTCAGAAGTATCGATGGGTGGCCGGGTGAATTGGCATGGCTGTTTGAAGTAGTCCGCAAAGAAGCCATCCTGAAGAGGTTTGCCGAGCCTCCACTCATTTAAAGGTAGAGGGGGAGCGGATCCCAAAGCGTTTTGCGGCAATAGTCGATAGTTTAGCGTCCGATGCTTCAAGGGCGAGGAGCCATCAAGAGGGGGAAGAGGATCAGGAAAGGTATCTAACGCTCCAGGAGTATGTGGCTCTCCAGGAATTGCATTCATTGCTTCATCAGCCATGAATCAAAAGTCAAAAGCATTCAAAAGCAGCTAATCAAGTAAAAAACGCAGAATACGGCAAGAAGGAGACAAGAATAATGAGACAAGAATGATATAAGAACAAGAAGGGGACAGGAAGGGGACACAAGAAGGAGACAAGAAGGAGAGAATAAACGATACGTTCTTATAAGAAATAGCATTGAAAGGGTGCCATCGAAGCTAAGGCTCAGGGAGGCTTTATAAGTCAAGAAAACGAGGTTATCTGCAAACGAGGCTATCTGCAAACGAGGCTATCTGCAAAAGAGGCTATCCACAAACGAGGTTCTCTACAAACGAGGTTACCTGCAAACGAGGTTACCTGCATCGGAAGAAAAGTTCGGCCGTGGGGGACGCTATACGAGATGCCTCACGGTTAGTGCTATTCATACACCCCATTTCGTTTACTTTCCTTAATACTACTCCATATATTGATGTAGATTTCCTGCTACTAGGTACCTACCAGTAGCAGGACCGACTTCAAGTGATAAGTACATGTATTAATCGGTTTCAGCGGTATAGTATTAAGTTGCTGGATGGCTGACTTGTCATGAACAAAGCAAATAATGGCTGACTATAGACATTTCTTTATAAACATGGCAAATCCTAAACTCCTTGCTGACAAACTCCTAAAGTAGACCTCCGCGCAAAAACAAAAGAAAAGTAAAAAAGAAAGACTAATTATGCTTGTGTAATGTACCCTTAGGCAACGCCAATGGTTCTTCGGCTTAGCTCATTATATCCTGGCAACGCGGTATCATTATGCAGCCCAGACACGGGGGCGTGGATCACGCGGGGCTGCAGGTAAGCATCCGCTTCTTCCTCTTCAGCTTGTGCCAAGGCACTTTCGAAACTGGGAAGTTCGTGACCCTGTGGTTCGTGAATCGTCTCGACGCCAATCTGCAGAGGAACTGCAAGTGAGATGGCGGTATTTGTCGGTCCCACGCACAAGCTCAATTGTAGCGTATATGAACGAGAAATTAGGCAAGAGTGGAAACTCGGTAGGAAAAGTTTCTTGTTCGAGTTGGACACAGTAAAAGGAATCGCAATGTCCGTGGTGTGTATGACGGTAGATAGTTTGGGCTTTTTAGAGCTCTTTCCTTTGCTACTTTGCCGCCGTCTTCTCTCGGAAGAATCTGATTCAGAGGCATCGCCCTCCATCACAGTGCTTGAGTAGCCTGAATCTCGGCGCGAGCGCGATGACGCATCTTGCTGCATCCATGACACTGATTCCACTGGGAGAGTGAAGAGTGAGTGTGTCGTCGTATAGTTCAAGCAAGGGGTGCTTTCGCAGTTTGTCCGACTGCCCAAGTTTGGCAAGTGATCCACGGGCACGGCGCTGAAAAAGGTGGTTGAAACGAGCTTGCCCGTAACCGAGTTGATCTTGGGAGGAGCCGTCTCAGCCGAAGACGGGGCGTACTCCATGTTGATACGGACAGTTGTCATGGAAGATTTGTGCCCATCTGCGGAGAGGATCACGGCGTTGGGCTGGATTGCGCTGGCAGTAAATTGACCCGTCTTGCTCGAGAACAGGCTTTTCCGAATAGTCTTGGTTTTAGACAGCTTATACCACTCATCTCTAAAAGTGATATCAAGTGGTGCATCTTCGGGGAGCGAAGGAAGAACCTTGAGGATATGATGGGCTTCCATGACTTTTGAGGCAGCTCCATTTCCCAGCTGAATAGCCTTTGCATTTATGGCGTATTCAATCTGAGTCATGTCTGGAGCTTGATCGTCAGCCTCCCAAGCTCCCAAGCTGGGGGGAAGTCGCAAGTGTCGTTCCCGGACATCTTGTGACAAGCAGGCGTGATTGCAGGCCCCGATGGTGAGCTGGTGAGGAACAACAAAGTGGAAGGGAATCTTGTACTCGCTTCCGGCTCGGAATATCCGGTCACCAGGCAAGTCCGACTCTTGAATTGGCATGCGAATCTTCAAAAATGGTCTGAAGGAGTGTGAAGGATACTGTTGAACAAAATCGAGTCGTGTGGCAGAAATGCCAACAAAGACAATGTCCAAATTGTCGAATGCAGTGTCTTTCGAGGCGCGGACGGCAACATGGCCAGCAATGGTAGAGCCGGATGTATAGACTTTGGCGTTGAAATGCTGGTCTATCTTGACCTCCATGGCGGGATTCTGAATAGAGCTGTTCTTAGACCCTTTGAAGGGGCGGGTGGTTCCCTGAGATGAGGCAGACATGTTTCAGGTACTAGAGCTTGCGTTGTAAGGAAATATATTAAGGCTGGCAGGTTATCAATGGCTCAGAATTGCCAATGAACGCTCAAGTAGTGTGAGTAGGGTAAATGGCGGTGATAAATATATGGTTTATGAATGGTAGCTCTTCGACTCAAAATGCAGTTGTCGTGTAGTACAGAGGTTGGCAGCAGTATTATCTTGGGGCCCCCAAGTAGTATTATAAATGCAAACAGGCAGGTAAATAAATAAACAGGCGGATGACAACAGAAAGAGGAACGGCAGCAACGGATGGAAAAGATTCAAATACTGTAGCAAGATGCAGGACAAAAGATGGCATCAGAGTAAGACGGGGGAGGGCCACGCCCTTAAAGCTGAGTCAACTGGCTCTTGTCGACATGACCAGGTCATCATGAGCTTGCTTGACGAGGGATGGAGGGGTTGCTAGAGCTCGCCATTGACGGTACCGGTACTTGCGGAAGGCCCTAGAAAACGCTGGTCCCTGAGAAGTTGCTTGGGGCGTGTGAGCGAAGCTGGCGTGATGGGGGAGTGTGGCAATCAAGGCGACTAACACTGTAGGAGCCCGCTCTTCAGTGCCGCCAGTCCGCGTGGAGCTCGTTGATTGATGGTTCCATTTTTTGGCGCAGGTACAGCACATACAGTGGCGATGATCACGGAGCAAAAGATGGCCAGAGAGCATTTGGTCCTTTTTGTGGTTGAATGGATGGTTCTGAGGAGGATGGAGGATTGAAGTGGTGAAAGAAGAGGAAAATACAAGGTTGGAGCTTGAGATTGATGAGGTTGAAGACCTTCCTCAGTGCAGTATCGCTGAGAGGTATCAGCTACATCTTGGGCACCAGCGTTGAGGTACGCTTTAGCAAACCCAATGATACCAAGTCCCGTAGCTGTACAAACCACCGCCTAAGAGGCTACATTAGGGCACTACTGCCATGCGCCTGCTGCGTTCAGTTCTTGCCCTCATGGCTGCTTGCCGTTTTTGCGGGGTTCACAACGTTCACGAAGTATCGCTGGAGTTGATTTCTACTGTATACTGCACTTCCTCCAGCCTCAACGTCCTCCCGCCTCGTTGATCTGCGCTGCCTCTCGCCACCAGATCCAGTGTTTTTGACTTCATGTCGTGAGCCAATTTCCTCATGGCTTACTGTATGCACTACTGTATCAACAACAGCTTCACCTTCAACAGAGAAACCCCATCAGCTCGGTCTTCCCCGGCGCCCTCTCGGGTCTGCCCCATGGCCTCGACTCTCATTCTAGATGGATACCGATTACGAGAGTTGCAAATCTCCAGTGTGCAATGCAAGAAAAAAAAAAAAAAGAAATTCCCCATCGTGAACCCCCCTGTCACGGCGCATGCGCACGAGTTGAAAAAAACAGCCCGAAAAGAACCAAGCTCGTGCCAGGACCCTTGATTCGTGTGGATGGCCGCCAGCTTAGACAGTGTTCTGGCTCGGTCTGGACTCGATCGCAACCCTTTTTCCGGGTCCAACGTGTGGGCGCTCGCGGACCGGTGGTGGATTCGGCGCTGGATCGGAGGTTGGCCGGGAATGAACATGCATCTCCGTCCCTTGTTGTCGCTACGGGTATTTTCAAACTGTCAAAGCGCCCAAAATTCACAGAGCTGAGTGGCAGCATCTGGATTGTGTGAGTTTTGGTGTGTCTGGAGAGCAGACAGGGGGCTTGAGTGATTGGTTAAAGTCGCCCGGTGCTTTGCAGTCGATATATTGCAGAAGCCGGCTACAAACACTAAGATCGCCGTCCACTGGCTTGCTTCGCATCCCACACGTGTCCAGCATCGATATATGTCTACCAATGAACTCAACTACATTGGCAGCCGTGCCTGCGTCTCTATTGGAAAAGGGATGGCATTTCTATCAATCACCTCAAGCGAAATCACCAACTGCCACATCGATTTTCCGATATCGCTTTTTCTGTGGCCGCTCCCCATTCCTCTGTCATTTCACTACCACTCACGGGACACGAAAATCCCAACGCCTAGGGGAAAACTTTGTCTAAGATGGAGCTACCCTCAGCATCTCCACTACCTTAAACAAGCCCAGTTCACATCACACAAAAACAAGCGAACAGGCAACAGTACAGGTACTCTGCTGCTTTCTAGCGCCGCTCAGCGTCGTCTTCTCTCTCTCCACCCCTCGCTGCTTCGGGTATCTGGATACTTTGCTCAAGCGCAACGATTGCTGTCGAAGCCAAGTCTTTTAGACCCCAAGGAAACAGCTTCAAAGTCTAAAGTCAGACACGCCCCTGCTCCCCAATTTTTTGCCCCAGATTGCTGCACGATTTGACACACGATCTCCGTAAACGGCTTGGTGCATCAATCTATTTTTTGCCCCAGCTTCGAGAGATCCTCTTTTTCTATATTTTTTCTCCTTCGTGACTCGGCTTCCTTCTTCACGGTCTTCTTTTGGAAGCTCTTCAAAGAATGCTCTGGCTGACGCCACAATAGGGCTATTCACCTTAGCGAGGGGAGGGAAACTGATGAATCAAAAGTAGAAAAGGAGAGGAATGGCCAGAAGGGGCAGCTGGTCAACGCCACAAATTTGGTATTTGCATGTGACCGCTATATCCCTACTTATTAACCAGACTCAAGGGGCTTGCCATTGAATTCATATCTTGGCAACGCTTAGATCTATCTCATTGAGGACGTACGGGCAGCAACTATCTTTCGATTGACGCTCCGCTGCTTAGCCGCAACTCCCTCGAGCCCGGATGTTCGTGTGGATCACGCATGCGTATACATTACCTGCAGCATATCCACAGATAACTCTACCTTAACCCAAGTGATCGCCAGCCCACATGCTTCATACCGCAACGCCACTTAAGGCGCCATCCACCGGTTTCCAACGCTGCCAAGGCGTATCAAACCGTGTGAAGCACTTTATGATTCATTGATTTTCACATGATTGCGGAATTGGTGCATGATTTTTAAGCAATTACGCGTTTAAACGTGCACATCCACCTTTCGTCTCTCCAAGGACCCCCAAAGTAGCTACCATATCATCTATATTAGCTTAAACATCAATCTTGGACATTAATAAGCCAAATCCTAATAATGAGGGGTAATAAACTCATCGTCATAAGTGAATGAAACTATTCTGTTGAGTTGAGTTGGGTTTACATGGATGACTTGATGCGTCAAGATGATAATGACAAATGTTTGTCTTTGACAAGTCAAAACTAACAAGCAAGTCAGCCATAACAAGGAATTCTTCCGGCAAAGCCATGTCTATAGGCTAATTTGGTTCAATATTCATGTATGTTTACTTACAAATGATATGATTGCTAATCCAATTAAACGAACTACAATAAAACCTGGAACACAAACACCATTGGTAATCGTACCCCATGTCTCTGAAACTCCTCTATCGTGTTGTGCGAATCACTTTCCCGCTACTCTTCTCATGGCCTTGTTATTCAAGGTCCAAGCTAACCCAGTATTGAAAGCACCTGGTCCTTCAATCTTATTGTCTAATTCCCCCATTGCCATCTTGCAAAGGCAATCGCCAGTGATGTCTGTAGGTGCCAAGGCCGATGGCATGAGTGATCTGAGCGCTGGATAAAGAGTACTCCCCATAGCTCTATACATGGCGCCTGGATCCGGGATATACTGTTTAATCGCATCATGCTGCGACGCATCCACACCACCCAGTCGGACTGAGTAAGCTCGCATGGTACGAAGCTCATTGCTCATCGTTGCAAGCCCAACCTCTGTCTCTCCCTTTGTTCTGGCGAAAGTAGCTGTGAAATGACCTGGCTCCTGCGTAGCTCCCTCACCAGATACGTAGACGAAACGAAAGGGCTGGTCCTCACTAGTCGATAGCGTGGAGAATGCGCGTGCGGCGGCAAGGGTGTAGTCTTTTGTGATTTTGATGTATTCGTCTTTGCTGACCTTGGACTGGCTGATTCCGAGAGCCCATACGCAGCCATGGGCATCTTTGAGCTTTTCAAGCACAGAAGCGTCGTACTGCTCGAAGTCTTTGTGGATGATGACGTTGATTCTTGGATCTTTGGCGTCGTCGGCCATTGGGACGGGTTTGCGGCTCAGAATGGAGATTTTGGTGATTCGATCATATTTGATCATGGCGTCCAAGACGCCGGAGCCGACAAGGCCTGTCGCTCCCGTGAGAATGATGTGCATTTTGGCTGGAGAGATGCCGATGAAGTTAAAGATCTCACTGCCACTTAGATGTCAGAGGTGTAGAATTTGTATGAACAGCAAGGCGAGGTGTAGGGGTTAAGAATGTACAGCTTCAAGGTGGTAAGACTCGGATTATATATCACAAGACTGATGCGTATAGATAGTATAGACCCAGCCCTATTTATTTTGACTCTTTTTATTCTCCGCTTCCACCGACTTGTCCGCAGAGCTCCTGGCCTGAGAATGACTTGATCTGACTACATGATGTATCCACCCCATTCCATGGCCAGATAAAGAACCAATAATATCTTACGGTCTTGCCGCAGTAAAGTGCATTATCCGGTCTGGCGGAGTTGCGGACCAATGATGTAAAGGCCATTCAGTAAATTGCTTCGTTATGCCGAGTGTCTGAATAGGGGATGTCGTTCCTATCCTAATTAAAACCGGTGATGGGTAAGCATGAGGCTTGATGTAATGCCTTTTTGGGAAAAGCGGGTTGCTAATTCTAGGTTTATCTTCAACACATGTATTGCCGAATGAAGATAATTTTGTATTACTGGAAAGAGTTGATTACCTGTCCAGTGTAAGCCAATTTGATTGTTGTTTACCAGCATTTCAATACGGATCTCCAATAAATGATAGTTGATGTCGATGAATTCGGGCTTCAGTCGTGATTGTCCATCTTTGCTCCTGATTGCGGCTGCCCTCAAGCTATTCTGAGCAGCCCACCCTAGAATGAATGTGGCAATTGAAAGAGGCCGAGGAACAGGGAATTGGGAACTCCCTAATTCTAACTAAAACCTCTAGTTATAGAATGTGATAAAAATTGATACAAGTCGCGGTTGTTACTATTTCTTACAGTTAAATGTCAAAGAGATGGGATTTCATCGAAGCATGTTCATCGAGAAAAAGAGGCCCTTATATATGCTTATGCCATCTCATCTATGATCACAAGTAGTATCGCACATCTGATTTTGAGTTTAAAACTCAATGCAGTTGGCTAATTTAATATGATGCAATGAAAGGCCAAGTGTATAACGCAGCACTGAGAGTAATGATGGACCATCTCAGATGCATGAGACCAGACTCATGAGAGAAGTGAAAGATTCATCTACTTATAGAGAGAGCTTAAAGGAGAAACCTTGCTAGAGAGCTTACCAAGAGGTATCTTTATATGCTTGTATAAATGCATATGGGCTCAATCTATGACTCCTTATCTCTTTATATTGCTCTGTTCCTTCTTTCCTTTAGAATGCGATAAGACATGTGAAAGTAGAAGCACGTGGGGCTCTATCTCAATTGCTTTGGCCAGATCTCAGCGGGGCATCGCGATCGGCAAAGCCACGGCTAATCATTCGTCGATCGGAATGCAGGTGCTACCTTAAAGTCCCAAAGTCCGTTCCTCCCTAGTGCCGGCAGCGCTGTGGGTTCAACTGCAGTCCCCTTGCAATAAGCTACAATATCCAGACTTGCATCAATCAATCCTCTTATCTGGCCAATTGCTTGAGCGACGCCGACAAGCTCCTCCGAAGACAAAGCTGAAGCTCCAGCAACGCCGTTGGATCAGCACGAGTATGCCACTTCCATCTTGCCGTCGCAATTGGGATACATAATCTGCATTTTCTGGATCCTGCGCTCTCTTAATTTAATCTGAATCCCGTCCTTACATAACAGGGAGCGTTGTTGCAGATTGTAGCTGCAGGCGTCAAAGCGTCTCAACAGCTTCTCTGCCGACTGCTGCGCAACCGTCGTGACTAAGCCGAGTCTTCGATCTGGACGCGCATATAAAGGGAGAGCTCGAGGCCGAAAAATAAACAACACATGTCTGGATGGTGATGCTGGGAAGAGAGCTAGGAACTAGGAGAGCTGTCAACGGCGTATCAACATGACTAGCACACGGAAGACTGGCCTCCGCGGCCTGTTTTGGCTGTTGCTCTTGTCACCGTCAACGGCATTTTATATCCCTGGTATAACCACCGGAGTATGTCGATAGGTAACTGCTCAACAGGCTGCTAACGTCTCGCATCGCAGGTTGGTCGATCAAGAGCTACAAGGACGGCGAACTGGTGCCTCTGATGGTCAACAAGGTCTATTCTGACAACACGCAGCTGCAATATGCGTACAACGACTTACCATTTACCTGTTCTCCGACAGGGGACCACAAGGCTGGCGGCGGTTTACTGAGCGGCCAGAGCGTGCCTTTGAATCTGGGAGAGGTGCTGCGTGGCGACCGCATCATTACATCCGACATGGAACTTGCCATGGCGAAGGATACGCCGTGTACATTGCTCTGTAATAAGGAAATGTCACGCCGTGATATGCGCTGGTCGAAGGAGCTGATCCGAGATGGATACGTCGCCGAATGGATCGTGGACAACCTTCCCGGCGCAACCAGCTTCGTCACTGCCGACAAGACGCGCAAGTATTACGCTTCTGGTTTCAAGCTGGGGTATACCGAGGCCTCAACAAAGACGGGCAAGCTTCACTACTATCTTAACAACCACCACACAATTGTCATTAAGTACCGCAGAGCATCAGGTCGAGCTGGCGATCGTGGCGAGAAGGTTGTTGTGGGGTTTGAAGTTTATCCCAAGAGTGTTGGAAACGGAAACAAAAAGGATAGTGTGGGATGTCCCGCAGATATTCAGAATGTCGACGAGCCCTTTGAGTTATACATCGCTCCTAACAGGACGTCTGACGCGTCATTGAAATATGATGGCCTATCATACCGCCCTAATGAATTAGAAGACGATGACAGCAGCCCCGGTTCTCTGAATATCCCTTATACCTATTCTGTCTATTTTCGCGAGGATGATAGCATCGAATGGGCTCACCGCTGGGATCTCTACTTTGTGAACCAGGAAGATGGCACACGTATTCACTGGATGGCTATCATCAACTCGCTCATTATCTGTGGGCTGCTGACGGGAATTGTCATGATCATCCTCGCCAGGACTATCCATTCCGATATCAACAAGGGTATCTCAGCGGAAGAAGGAAAGGCCAAGGCCAAGAGAGCGGCCAAGCCTAAGGGAGAGAAAACCTCGGGTTTGCTGAGTCAGGGAACAGATGCCGACAAAGATGACGATGATGACCTATCGGATGAGGGCGAGGCCCTGGAAGAGGCTACCGGTTGGAAGCTGCTTCATGGAGATGTGTTTCGGAAGCCACGGCTTGGAATCCTCCTAGCACCTCTTGTTGGGTCCGGTATGCAGCTCTTCTTCATGGCCATGGGGTTAGTTTCGCTCGGTGCTTTAGGCGTCTTGAATCCAAGCTTCCGAGGCGGTTTCATCAGCGTTGGAGTGGGCCTGTTTATCTTTGCAGGACTCTTCTCTGGCTACTTTTCTGCCCGCGTCTTCAAGAGCTTCGATGGAGCCGACTATCGTGCAAACGCACTTGTTACAGCATTACTGTTTCCTGGCCTCACATTTGGGCTTGTCTTTATCCTCAACCTCTTTGTATGGGCTCAGGCATCAAGCACTGCAATACCGTTCGGCACACTTGTAGCCATTCTGCTTCTCTGGCTCTGTGTGCAGGTGCCGCTCGTGTATGCGGGATCTCACCATGGCTTTCACAAGGCCGGTGCTTGGGAGCATCCGACCAAGACGACAACGATCCCTCGGCAGGTTCCTCGGCAAGCCTGGTACAGTAAATCAATCCAGGCAGTCCTTTTGGCAGGATTGATTCCTTTTGCTGTCATCTTTATCGAATTGTTGTTTGTGTTCCAATCCATATGGCAGGACAAAAGCGGCTACTACTATGTTTTTGGATTCTTAGCGGTGGTATCGGCCATTCTAGTTGTTACTATTGCGGAGGTGACCATTGTGACCATCTACGCCCAGCTCTGCGCGGAAAACTACCACTGGTGGTGGCAGTCATTCTTCGTTGGAGGCGCAAGCGCATTTTGGGTCTTTCTTTATTCCCTCTGGTACTATTTCTTCAAGCTGCATATCAGCGGCTTCGTGAGCAGCATGCTGTTTTTTGCCTACAGTTTTATGGCGTGCTGTGTGTATGGACTATTGACGGGTACCATTGGATTCTTGAGCGCATATGCGTTTGTGCGAAGGATATACAGGTATGTTTCTCCGCTGTCCTAGAAACCAAGAAGGAAGTATGCTGACAGTAATCACCACCTCGACCAGTGCAATCAAAGTAGACTGATTAATAGCTAGTTTAGTACATGTTGGCGAGTGCAAGTATTACAAGTTTTCTAATCTTCATTATTGATTCTTTTCTCCTAGCCTCTCAGACCTCCAGTGTCTTATCCGCAAAGCATGCCTGATTTCCTCACGAGAGGCTCTTAACAACCACACGTAGCAAGATTGCAATTCCGCCTATATGCCACGGGTGCTTTGTCAATGATGAACAATAACCAATATCTTGGATGCAATTATGTGTCATGTCGTGTGCCTCGCTCTAATTCTCAATGCAATCAAGATATGGAGACTGTTTCTTATCTCGCCGCCATCTCGCCGCCATCATGCCGCAAGGAATAAGAGCGGAATTAAAAGGAAATTTGATGGCATGTGTGACCACAAAACAGTGCTTAGATCCGTACTAACAATGTTTTCCCGCGTCATGCAGAAGGTGTCGTGTCATCCAAAGGGCGTGATAAGGACAACATATTTGACATTGCGTCCCTGCAACAGGATCAACTTGGCCAACCTATTCCTACAACTCCTCGAATCAGCAAGGACGGCTTTCACTATTCGACAGAAGCAGTGTTAGCGTGTTGGTGTGGGAACGGAATCGGAAATCCTGGAACAGACTCAGAGTCCGACAATGGGGGTTCCACTCATTCCGCTGCAGAGCCCGACCTTTATTACCCCGATAAAGGATGGCCAAGTTCGGGCGTGTCGCCGTGGGCAAAGTTCGGTCGAGCCTCCGGGACCTAAAAACCCAAAAAACGCTGACAATGGCGAAGAATCCGAAGTGGCTTCTCCACATGGGCTTAGGCCGCCGAGTCGGAAATGGCACCTTGCTATTTTCTAACGGTGGGGGGATGAAAAACAGAGGGTTCAGAGTCGATGTTTTAAAAGTTGATGCAAATCGCCTCGATTCGAAGTTTCGAACAACGCAGCAAACACGGTTCATCACAAACCAGCAAGGAGATTCGAAGATATCGAGGGCAAAGAAAGCAGCAGTAATAGACATGGCGAATCCAATGAATACAGACCAGTTTCGGGTGGCGGCCAAAGCGGCAGTCGATGAGAGTGAGTTTCATTCCTTGTTTCTTGATATATACTTGTCCTTTTTCTTCTTCTTTCTTTTATCCCTGCAACGCCAGACTAACAAGTTGATTCGAAACTACCAACAGTCGCCAACTACTATGACAACATCTCTGATCATCGAGTTGTTGCTGATGTTGAGCCCGGCTATCTGAGGCCGCTCCTCCCTGCCTCAGCGCCCCTGGACCCTGAGCCATGGGAGTCCATTCAAGCCGACATCCAGTCCAAGATTCTGCCAGGAATCACTCACTGGCAGTCTCCCGGATTCATGGCCTTCTTCCCTTGCTCAAGCAGTTATCCTGCTGCAATTGCCGAAATGTATTCCAACGCTTTCAACGGTGCTCACTTCAACTGGATCTGCTCCCCCGCCGTCACTGAGTTGGAGACTATTGTGATGGATTGGTTGGCTCAGGCTTTGGGACTGCCTGAATGTTTCCTGAGCGGCGGGCCGACTCACGGTGGTGGCGTGCTTCACGGAAGTGCTAGCGAGGCTATTCTGACGGTCATGGTTGCAGCTAGAGACAAGTACCTGAACGAGGCAACGGCTCACTTGCCCGAGGGCGAGGAGAAGGAGGAGGAAACTTGGAGGCTTCGCAGCAAGCTTGTCGCCCTGGGAAGCGCAGGCGCACACTCTAGCACCAAGAAGGCCGCACAGGTTCTGGGAGTGCGATTCGACACTGTGCCGGTGTCGGAGGAGAATGGCTTTTCGATGACGGGTGAAGCTCTGGCAAAGAAGCTCGATCAGCTCAAGGCAAAGGGCCTGGAGCCATTCTACTTGACAGCCACTCTAGGAACGACGGACGTCTGTGCCGTCGACGACTTCGCCAGCATCGCCAAGGCTCTGGCCCCAAGAGCTGGAAAGCCGGGCGAGGTCTGGGTCCACGTCGATGCTGCCTATGCTGGTGCGGCGCTGCTCCTCGACGAGAACAAGCCCCTTGCGAAGCCCATGGCTGAATTCCACTCCTTCAACTACAACCCGCACAAATGGATGCTGACGACATTTGACTGCTCTGCGGTGTGGGTTCGTGCTCGTGGACATCTCATCAACGCTCTCAGCATCAAGCCCCCCTATCTGCGGAACCAGTACAGCGACAACGAGCTCGTCACCGACTACCGCGACTGGCAGATCCCCCTGGGCCGACGATTCCGCTCCCTGAAGCTGTGGTTCGTCCTCCGCAGCTACGGCATCCGCGGCCTGCAAGCACACATCCGCAACGGCGTCACCCTGGGCGAGTCTCTGGAAGCCAAGCTCGCGACGCGGCCGGACCTCCTCACCATCTTCACCAAGGCGCGCTTCGGGCTGGTGTCGTTCCGGGCCAAGGGTGATAGCGAAGAGCAGATCAACAGCCGGACGGAGAAGCTGTACGAGGCGATTAACGCGAGTGGCTTGTTTTACTTGACGAGCACGGTGGTGAATGGACACTTTGCGATTAGAGTGTGCACGGGAGTGGCGGCTGTTAGGGAGGAGCATGTGCAGAAGCTGTTTGACTTGTTGGTTGAGACGGTTGAGGGGCAGTTGAAGTTGGAGTAAGAACTTTGGCAGAGAAGATAGGGAAATGAATGATTTGTGCACGAGTATATAGGCGTTGATATCTTTTTTTTTAGATGAATATATTTATATGTATATGTCCTCATGCAAAACCCCTTATTGAGTTTATATCGTAATTCATATTGGTATCGTGTATCTCATAGTATGCATCCTTGATATGGTATCGTGTATCCCATAGCATCCTTCTTATAACATCATATATAAACAAGCAAACATTCTCACTAAGGAGCAGACGTTAACGATAGAGTATCCCAACTCCAATCAATGCTGAATATAATCCTTCTTCTGCCTCCTCACCAACGACTTTTCCACACTAAACAGCGTCGCAGCCCCCATCAACGCCAGCACAAACCCCGGCGTCCAGTCAAACCCGCCCGCCTCATGCTCTTTACTCAACCGTTCCCTCCTGGCATCCGGATCGGCTCTTGAGGGGCGATAGTCCGGCGGCACGAATTTCTCCCAGATGCCTCTGGTGTGCTGCTTTATCGTCCTGCTCTCACTCCTGTTGTTTTTCCTATCGCTGTTGCTGTTGTAGTTACTGGCGCTGCGGGCGCGGCTGCGGCTGTCTTTGTCTTCTCTGCTGCGCTCGTATGAGTGGGATCTCCCCCGACGAGGATTTGTGGAATGAGCATCTCGAGAACGCCTTTCGTTTCTGTCGCGGTGGCGATGATCTCTGCTTCGTGAATAGTCGCCATGTTGGCTATGATATTTGGAGCTACTAGTAGTATTCCTCCTTGAAGTAGAAGAAGCAGAGTAGCCGCTGACGGTGCTGTTGTTGTCTTTGTCGTAGCCGTAGCCGTAGTCTGATCTACTGTAGCTTGATCCGACTTCGGGATAGAGACTGCTGGGGTAATCTCGTCTTGAGCGCGACATTTGCACTTGATAGATATCAGATATAGATAGATAGATAGATAGATTGCCGTTCGAGGAACTAAGAGAGATGATAGTTTTTCGTCATTGATTGTCTCAAGTATGATAGCTGATAAACATCCCCCGCAGTAAATACAGAGCGCATTTGCTCATGGTTTTATGTCCAAACCTCCTCCTTTGCCCATCTTTTCGCCACGCGTCATGGCAAGCTTGCAAAGCTGCGATGCAATGCGGGAAATCAAGTCGATTCATCGAGATATCAAAAACCTGAACCTGGCCGATTCTCCTCAAATGATGTCACTAATGTCACGGCTCAGGTTCCCACTGGCTGCAGCCAACCGGCCAAATAAAACAAGGCCGCTCAATCCCTGCATATCGCGATCGGCGTCCCACAGACTTGGCCAATGAGACACTTCAGGTAAGTCGAGACTCGTCATTTTCGTCATAGCACGTCTGCATCACAGATCGGGAAAGAAATCGCAGAACACACAAAGGGGCGGTAAGATGAGCAAAAAAGAACCTGCTATGACAGGGCATTATTCATTCATTCGTTTGTTAACCATCATTCAACACAACAGCTAGGCTTTCTAACAACCAACGCCTTCTAGTCTATTTCAAAGCAAGGGAACAAGCACTGGCCCTCGTCTATTGGTTAATGTCATGTCTAGATGCTGGCTCGTCTAGGTGCAGTTGTTCTTCGCAGCGCCTTCTTCGCCTCAGTCTCCTCCGTGAGCGGCAGCTTGTTCTCGTCCTTGAGCTTTTGGAAGAACTCGCGCCCAAACTCGTAACCCATCTTGTAGATCTCATCAAATTTTCCAAAGTCAAGTGTTCCGTAGCCATCGATAGGCGGCCGCATGTAGGTGCATCCTGGCATGGTTTTTGCCCGCTCCAAAGCATCGACACTCGAGACATACGCGAGTCTGCCTTGAATCTCTGCCAGTGTTGGTGGATTGGGGTGAGACGAGAACGGGTTCCACCGATTGAAGAATGCCCACATGCCTGACAATGAGTCTCCATATGTCTGCGGCGTGTCATCATCCAGCGCTCCAACATCGATCGCAAAGATGATGTCTACTCCCAAGTCTTTCATGTGTGATACCGTCAAGTTGTCCACGTAACCGCCGTCTAGCAGCATACTACCTTCGTCACACAACGGCGGTAGCAGACCGGCAAGCGACATCGAAGCTCGAATGTATCGCCACGCATATCCGCTCGTGTGAAACTCGGCCCGGCTTTTGCTGATATTGGTAGTGTTGCAATAGTATTCCAGCCAAAAGTCTTCGATTTGCGTGTTCCCGAAAGTCTTGAATATGCCTCGATTGAACTCGTGCCCCGTCGTATAAGAGGCAGAAGGGTACGTCAGATCGAGAGCGAATCGCCAGAGACTGGCCATGCGACCAGCAAATTTCTTTGCAAAACCAAACATGGGCACAACGTCTGCATGGCGGGCGTATAGTGCGCCGACGAAAGCTCCAATTGATGTGCCACCGACAATATCAACCGGAATACCAGCCTCTTCCATCGCTCTGATGATTCCAATTTGGCTGATGCCTCGTGCACCACCGCCGCCTAGGACCAGTCCAATAGACTTTCCGCAAAGCCGGCGCGCAAGGCGATGGAAATCTCCCTTGAATGGTGTATCAGGCGAGTAATACTGGTGATGATGCACATTCCGCGAAGTGTACTTTTGTATCTCAGCTTGCAACACTTGCACCCTTTCTTTGAGGGCTTGTCCCAGTTTTTTCGATGGAGGATGGGTAGGCATTGCATCTGTTCTAAATGCCATCTGTATATGATAGTGACCACCGTTGATCCACATACGATTTCGCAGCCACGATCGTGTAAGGCCCGGCCGCGAGAATCGTTCAGTGTGGAGCAGAACTAGAGTCTTTCGCGCTGTTGACTTCATCCCTAGCATAAAGCGCTCGTACTCTCCAATAGCTGGAGAGCCTTCAGCCAATCCGACAAGTAGAATGCTGTCAGCTTGAGTGATGCAGGTCTGTGTCCATGGCGAGTTGACGTTGGTATCTTGAGAGTCACTCTAGTTAGCAAATTGGCCAATACAAGAGAGATTTGCAACAATAAGTGAATAAATGATTTATGCGATCAGGAAAAAATTAGAGTTAACATAGCCATCAAAGACGGTGTCTCCGGTGTAAAAAGTTTGTCATCATATAGAGCATGTGGATTTTGAAGATAACTGAAACAAATAGAAAAAAAAAAGCTTACCTGCCACATACACCACCAATCCGTACTTCTCTTCCAAGTCAGCGAGATATTGCGACAACTTGAGTTTGCCCATCTTGTTGAACGCATGCTTTCCCAGATGGTTCAGGATCCCAGACTGGTTCAGAGAGGTTGCGCCGTTTTGGGGTCCTACTTGGGCCAGCGCATTCATAAGACGATGCCCGAATTCCACGACGGGAACGCCAGCGGTAACCGGCAGAATAGCCACAGTCCGAAGGTTCAAGGTTGATTTTCGCTGATTGGTTACAGCACCCGAGCCCGCTTCCTTTGCAGACAATTTGGTAGAGTCATCCACGGCAGCCCTCATTCTAGAAGCGATGATTTTGGAGATCTTAATGGTAATGTTGGGATGCTCCTGGGCAAGGCTGTTGAAGAGAGTGCGAGGAAACTTGACTAGCTCGGTATCCCGAATGGCGTGCAAGGTTCCAGAGCGCGCAGTTTCGGTCAGCACCTCAAGCTCTCCGATACTCTCGCCCTGTCCGAATTCGGCTCGCGCTGATACTCCACCGTCTTGCCTATCTTCCACAAGGCGAAGACGCCCGTTGAGGACAATGTAAATGGCATCGCTTTCATCGCTGTCGTGGAATATCACTTGGCCAGCATTGACCTGAACCCATTCGAGGGCAAAGTCAATGTGCAGGATGAGTCGGGGCAAAATGTGAGTCAACCTCTTGGCCATTGTCAAGAGGATGATGGGATACCTGTCGACTATTCTTTCAAGAGAAGCTCTAGGAAGAAATCCAACATAGACATCCGTCTTGGCCACCACATCGATAAAGGACCGGTAAGAAGAGACACTGCCGATATATCCCGCCAAGCCTCCCGGCTTAATGAGGGCAACACTTCGGCGATGACCCTGGTCCCGATGTGAAGAGTACGGTGTGCCATGGACTGAATCTTTGGGAGACGAGCCTTGAAATCGTTCATCCGAATGAAGCGAATCTGCGCTAAAAGAAGCCGAGCCCGATTTCTGAAAGATGTTTTGCGCACCATCGGTTACCGTGGTGCCAATGTCGAGGAACCCGTCCACGACATAGTACAGACCGGGGCTCCGCTCGCCTTGCTCTACTAGCACCGACCCTTTAGGGAAGAAGACAATTTCAACCTCATCCATCATGTCGTGAGCCAAAGAATGTGCAGTTGGTGAAGTATGACCAGTCAGCCCGTTCGAGGTTAATGACTCAGTCTCTCCATCAATTGACCCTTCATACGGTCCAATGAAGCCAAATGCGTTGTTTGTGTACATGGTCTTTGCTCGCCGCTGGTCTGTAGAGATCAGCCTAGGAGATCCCACCAACCGCGGGGATCCTTCCATCGAGTCGGCATCTCTGGACGAGGTTCCGCCCGCATCTAGGCCAAGAGACTTGAAGACACATTCGAGAATAGAGGCTCTAAACAGGTTATCCTCATCAACTGAATCCCGATCCGTCGAGATGCGGGCATGCCGTCCAGAATCAAATGGGTTAAAAGTCTTTTGGGTCAGGGGACTGAATAGGCTTCCGTCTGCACCAGTTTCTGTTGGAGACCGGACAGGAGTTTCTGGGACCGGAACTCTATTCAATGCCCGAGTGAGCTGTGCACCTGCCAGGAGATCCCCAGGGTTGAGACCACGGGCTAATCGTGGATCGCGCGCAGATGCAGCATTGTTTATAGTAGAGGACACAGATCGATTCTTGGCAATAGTTTGAATGGCGATCTCTTTTCGTAGGGCTGTACTCGACCTTCGGCGCCTGTTAACTGCCGAATTATGCAGGGCAATCCCTTTGGTCTCTTGGTCTTCACCAATGCGTTCCCGCTCGCGATTAAACTTTTCCTTCAGTCTGCTCAGGGCGTCTCCGCGGAGAATGTTGGGAAGCTGGCACATGGTAAACTTGACCATGTCCTTTTCAGTTTGTAGAACCTCAGCTGTTAGACCAAGGTAGTTGAACGCTTGTGCCAGGGTTACCCTTTGAAACCGAGAAAGGATCACATGAACGATGTGTGCCGTGGCTTTGGGGTATATCTTGATGAGCCTTCTGAATGCACTTGCAGGTATGATTGCAATAGTGGTATCAACTGTTGCCCGAGCGATGATGTCAGGGTGTGCCGAGCTTGACAGCAGCCGATTTGGAAGCCCTGGTCTCTCCGGTCTCTCCTTGCTAGGCTCAAAGGTAACTGCAGGCTCCAACGATATGGGCGGGATCTTTGAGACAGCTGCGCCATTCGACAGAATGCCATCGCCGAACTTGACATGCTCCACATTCGGATCCAAATGCGGTGTGCTTGGCATCGAAGTGGGAGCGTGAGAAAGCTTTCCAGCAGACTCTTTGACTTTCAGAGCATCACCTCGCTCATGATGTCGACTACTAGTTGCACGAAGAGATGTCTCCTCATCATGTGTCTTCAGTCTTACATCTTCTGTGAACAACGACATGATGGAAAAGAGAGATGACATGGGTGCTCCATTGCGGACTTCAGTCAAGAGCTGGTACCTTTGCTGACCAGGCAGAGTGTCTTCATCATCAGAGGAATCAAAGAGGTCGGTTTGAGACCCGCTCCTGACGGGCGCCCGAGGATTTCTACCAGACTTGACGAAAATCTCAACCAAGCCATCAACAACAATGCAGAAGCCTTTTTCTTCTTCTAGATTAATTGTTTCTCCAGCAATGAGCTTCCTGGTCTGCATGCTTCGGGTGAGTTCGTGAAACACGGATCGTTCGAGGTAACCGAAGATCTTGATGGCGCTCAGGAACTCGTCCAGGTAGTTGGCCAGGCCGGACTTGATACCATCTTCGTGGGTATCCGGGAACAAGTCGATTTCAGGCTCCTTCCGTTGAGGTTCAGGGGGCAATCTCGAGTACATATTCAAGATGCGATACCTGACAACCCAACTGACCGCCGACACGATGGCCGCAATGATGAACATGCTAATGAGGCTGTGAGTCTTGAGGGGCTCAGCGAAACCAAGGGATTGGCAGCATACAGCGTAGTAGCATTCATAGTCACTGTCCAGCTCGCGGAGAAGAGAGTGTACAGGACACTTGGGAAGGTAATAGTCACTGTACGGATGGCCCAGTACAGGACGGTGGTGATGAAGTTGATTATGCTCAAGAGAAGCCACCCGATGAGCCCGAGCCAGCCGGTAGAGGCGTGAGCAGCTTCAACGGTCGCGTAGCTCATGGTGAGCGAGCTGGACGGCGAGTCCATGGCGCTGGAGACGCTCTGGGAGAGGCTCCCAGCCAACCGCGCAGCATTTGACAAGTCAGATGCCATGGTTGGAGATGGTGCTGCACATTATTGCCCAGCATCATGCACAGCGACTGGTGGAAGCCGCTGGGGGGAGTTTTGCCAAAAGGGCAAACTGGGGGAGAGGAGTTTTTGAGATATAAAAAGAGAGAGAAAAAAAGAGGGAAGCTTGTGATCAATTTTCAAGCATGTGGTTTTGACCTCGAAGCTTAGCTCTAGGGCCGAGCTTCTGCCGGCATAAGCACCCCCACCACCCCACCTTTTTTCTATGTCAGAGATTCACAGAACCTCAAGCAGAGCATTAACAAGAAAGCAAGCATTTCATCTTGCTAATCCATAGTACTTGTATGAGATTGTTATGAAATAAATACCGATATTTAATTTAGAGACTGGAACTAAACATATATCCGCTGAGATAAAACTAAAGCTGAACTTTTGATCATATTACACACGACAGATACGCCACGCTTTGTTGGCGTGCTTAGTCGTCCTGTTTGCTGCGAGCCGCAAAAAGTCAAGCAGGTATTGTCATTCTTCCTCCAACAACCCGCTCTCTCTCTTCTCTCCGGCAGCGAGTTCCAACTTCAGCCTCGAGACTGATGATGCCACATTAAGCTCAGCGAAACCAAACACCTTCCCAGATGCCCTTTGCGCAGCTTGTTCTCGGAAGCCCCGGCGCGGGAAAGAGTACTTACTGCGATGGCAGTACGTTGAAAACCCATGATTTGCTCTCGAGGACTGACTCTGGGCTTTGGTACTGACATATCTCTTTTCTTCTTTCAGTGCACCAGTTCATGGGCGCCATTGGGCGTGCGTGCTCCGTCGTGAACCTCGACCCTGCCAACGACCACACAAACTACCCTTGCGCTCTCGACATTCGCGACCTTGTTAAGCTGGAGGATATCATGCGCGAAGATCGCCTGGGACCCAACGGCGGCATCCTGTATGCTCTCGAAGAGCTCGAGAACAACTACGAGTGGCTGGAAGAAGGGCTGAAAGAGTTTGGGGAAGACTACATCTTGTTCGACTGTCCCGGCCAGGTCGAGCTCTACACACATCACAACTCATTAAGAAACATATTTTACAAGCTCCAGAAGATTGGATTTAGAGTCAGTATGCTTTGCCAGAAGCAATAGTAGCTTTGCTAACCGTCCCCTGTGTTAGTTTGTCTGTGTACATCTCTCCGATTCCTTTTGCCTTACACAGCCATCCCTCTACGTCTCCAACGTCCTCCTCTCGCTCCGAGCCATGATCCAGATGGACATGCCACACATCAACGTGCTTTCTAAAATCGACAAGATAGCGTCATACGACGAGTTGCCGTTCAACCTAGAATACTATACCGATGTCGACGACCTAACGCATCTAACGCCATTCCTCGAGGCGGAGTCCCCAGGAATGCGAAACGAAAAGTTCGGCCGCCTGCATGAAGCGATAGCACACATGATTGAGAGCTACGGCCTGGTGCGGTATGAGGTGCTGGCGGTGGAGAATAAGAAGAGCATGATGTATTTGCTCCGTGTAATCGATCGCGCAGGCGGTTATGTATTCGGAGGTGCCGAAGGTGCCAATGACACAGTATGGGCGGTTGCCATGAGAAATGAAGCGTCCATGATGGATGTCCAAGATATCCAGGAGCGGTGGATCGACCACAAGGACGAATATGACCGTCTTGAGCGAGAGGCCGAGGAGGAGGAACAGAGGAGGGTACAGGAGGAGCACGGGATGGAGGTGGACGAGCCACAACCCGTTCCCCCAGCGGCAGAGGCAGAGATGGACCCGGACTTTGGCGACATGACAATACCGGCGGATAGCGGTGTCCGGGTAGTCAGAAAGAAGTAATAATAATGAATCAAAAAATTATCACGTCATCTTCCATCTTCCATGTCTTCGTCGCTCACGGCACTGTCGACAACCTCTAGCATGGCGTCGTCCTTGGTCAAAAGGTCCATAGATGCTGAAGATTGCGGGTGAGAGCTGGCCTCTGCCTTTGCTCTCAGGATGAGTTTCCGGGCTCGGTCCACGGCGATCTCCTCGATCTTGCGGATGGTGCCGCTAACACGAACAACCCGGAAGATGCATGGCCGGCCATCCTTAACGGGAACCCGGTCCATGAAGGTCAATGCGGACCATAGCAGCTGGTAATGAGCTCTGTTACACCTGAGAATGAAGGTGGATGTTGCTAGAGACAGATATTTGACTAATATTTGAGTTTATTCCGTTAGTCTTGCTTCTATACACAGCTTGTAACTACCACATCACATCATGATAAGATTTTCTCACCTGAGAGATTGCCCTCGAGAGCCCCCGCGCCATAGTCGCCATATAGCAGCAGCACCTCGGCCTTGATGGCCCTAACCAAGGCCTGCGGTGTCAGCTTCGCAATGGTCGGCTGGTGCTGGGCAACTAGAGCCGGCACGCGAGCCCTAGACACGGTGGTATCGGGAGGGTAGATGATGTTGACCAGCAGGTATCGCTCCTTGATTCGCACCATGTCTCACGTGTCAACAAACGTTGCCAGATTGTCAGACTTAAGACGCAGACTCAGATCCGAGTGGGAAAAGACTCGGCAGAGAGCAAATGCCGGGCCCCCGTAGTGGCGAAGATCGGCGATGCGAATGGGCAAACACGAGAGGCTGTCGCAAGGTCCAATGTTGCAGATTGCAGCAGATGATGAGATTTGACGGGGCTCAAAGGCCGAAAAATAGTCCATGGCGCCAACTCGGGACTTCGGGGGTATCTGCAGGGTGGGGGGCCACTGTCGCACGCGCTGTAAGTCGATGCTGACCAGCGCCCGAGAAGCTTATCAGAAGCGCTAAAAAGGGCGCTTTAGGGACCTGGAAGCATCAATTGGAGCTTCTCGGGGGTGGCTGGGCTGGGCTCCACGGCTGTGCACCCGTAAAATCCTCCGCATTGCTACATGCCCGTTTCTGCAGCCAGCACGAGGGTTTTGGAGTTGGAGCTGTATTCCACATGCTCGGAGTAGGTGTACACTACAGTACCTAAGGTGTACATATATTAGATTGTTTGCATCCGGATAGGCCAAGCCGCGCCGTTGTCTTTAATCGTATTAGCTGGGGAGCAAATACTTTGGCACTAACACAGCAGGCTTTGAGACTAATTGCACATGGTTTACTTTTGTTTCTGGACAGCTCCCAACACATGCCCAACATATTGACCTCATACTTGCACCTTTCAAGATCGTGGATACTAAGGCAGGGTCCGGGTTATTTGCTGCTTGTTAGTATTGGTATAGTATTGGTATTTTAATATTGGTATTTTGGAGAGAGAGAGATTCTGAATTCATCTACTCGGACGGTTGGATATAATAAGCACTCACTCACGCGGTATCGTCGAAATCTCACCACCATGGACGGCCCATTCAATGCCGCAATCCTCATCGTCTCAACCACGGCTGCGAGAGATCCCTCCGCCGATGCGTCCGCAACGGTCCTCCGCGAGGTGTTGATGCAGGATGGCGCAGGCAGGTGGGATGTCGTCGATGAACGCATTGTCTCAGACAATGTCCTGGACATCCAGAGGAATATCATGCCCTGGACAGATGGCCCTGATCCGGTGCATCTCATTGTCACCACCGGCGGCACCGGGTTTTCAGTAGCAGATGTGACGCCAGAGGTGAGTGAAATGGATTTGAAATTGGATTTATTTGAAATCTCTTGTCAAATCATGATATTGACTATCCGTACTAACAAATACATTTGAACAGGCTGTTGCTCCAATGATACACAAGACGGCTCCAGGCCTGATCCACGCTATGCTCTCCGCATCTCTCGCGATAACACCATGTAAGTCACCAAGCAAAGATGGCATCTCTCCTATTTAACCTTACACCAAACTGACCATTCACCACAGTCGCCATGATGTCTCGTCCCACAGCTGGCGTCAGGAATAAGACTGTCATCGTCACCTTGCCGGGCTCGCCCAAGGGGGCCAAGGAGAATCTCCAAGCCATCATCAAGACCCTGCCACACGCCTGTCTCCAAGCAGCAGGGGGGAATTCAAGAGCATTGCACGCTGGCGGCGTTAAAAAGCTCGAGGCAGATGCTGGCATTGACCGTTCTCCATCTCAAGCATCATCAACACAGCACCACCACCATCATCACCATGGACACTCCCACGGCCACAGCCATGGTCCCGGACAGGGCGGCGGCCACGCAAATCTGCAGAGGTTCACCACCCCGAGTTCCACTGACGCATCTCATTTATCCAATGATTTCAGCTTGGGCTCCGCGCGACGATACCGCGAGTCCCCTTATCCCATGGTATCCGTGGACGACGCCCTTGCGTTGATTTCAGAGCATACCCCTGAGCCACACACGGAAACCGTCAAGGTGGACGACAAGATTGTTGGGCTCGTGTTGGCTGAGGATGTTAAGGCGAAGGAAGATGTGCCAGCTTTCCGAGCCAGTATCGTGGATGGATATGCCGTGGTCGTGCCCAAGGACGGCAACGTTAAAGGCGTCTTCCCCGTCACCGGCATATCTCATGCCGCCCCTGGAGAAATGCCGCCTTTGAAAGAGGGAGAAATCGCTAGGATAACAACAGGCGCTCCGTTACCCCCAGGGGCCACCGCCGTCATCATGGTGGAAGACACCACGCTCAAGACCATGACAGACGACGGCAAAGAGGAGAAGGAAGTCGAGATCCAGGCCGGCGGCGTCACGGACGGCGCCAACGTGCGCGAAATCGGAAGCGACATTGCCCAAGGCGCCGTGATCCTCAAAAAGGGAGAGCAGATATCCGGCGTCGGCGGAGAGATTGGCCTCCTAGCGGCGGTCGGCGTGGCAGAGGCCCAAGTCTTCAAGCGGCCCGTCATCGGCATCCTCTCCACCGGCGACGAGATTGTCGACTACGACCGGCCCGGCGGCCTGAAGCTCGGCGAGGTCCGCGACACCAACCGCATCACGCTCATCTCCGCCGCCAGGGAATGGGGCTTCCCCGTCGTCGACCTAGGCATCGCCAGCGACAAGCCCGGCACGCTGGAGGAGACGCTGCGCGCCGGCCTGAGGGAGGCCGACGTGCTCATCACCACGGGCGGCGTCTCCATGGGCGAGCTCGACCTCCTGAAGCCCACCATCGAGCGCTCCCTCGGCGGCACCATTCACTTTGGCCGCGTCGCCATGAAGCCGGGCAAACCAAGCACCTTTGCCACCATCCCCGTCAAGGACAACGCGGGCAACCGCATCTCAAAGGTCATCTTCTCCCTGCCCGGCAATCCAGCCTCCGCACTCGTGACATTCCACCTCTTCGTCCTGCCGTCGCTGCACAAGCAGTCCGGTGTCACCCCCGTCGGCCTACCCAAGGTCCCCGTCACTCTAGCCCATGAATTCGGTCTAGACTCTCGGCCGGAATTCCATCGTGCTGTGGTGACCATCGGCCAGGACGGCCTCCTGACGGCGAGCAGCACCGGAGGACAGCGTAGCTCCAAAGTGGGAAGCTTGAGATCGGCCAATGCGCTGCTTTGCTTGCCCGGTGGTACTGGAAAATTGGACAAGGGCTCCAAGGTTGACGCTCTGCTAATGAATTCTATACGTGGAGCATGAGATGGTGAGGAAGTTTGGTATGTAGTCCGGTAGCTGATACCCAAAACACAAGTTGTGAGATAGTACGACTATTTAGCACTTGGTCAATGTGAACAGGAGAAGTTGAACAGGAAAGAAAGGGATTCAAAAATTTGTTGCTCTTTTACATATTCATAACCCTTCAAGATGATGCCTACTAGGTAGATTTCGAGCATCCGCAGCTGTCTTTTACCCTTGGCTAGTATACACGGGGGCTAGTCATACAGCTTCAAATGTAACAAAAAAAGAAAAAAAAAATTAAACATCGTTCTACAGCCCAATCTTCCAAACGCCCAACCAAAAGCTATCGTCGCAATGCATATGTCGGGATTCCTCTCTGCCCATCACGGGGAGAGAAAGTAAGGGTGCAGCACAGAGACAGTGATAGGCTGTGTGATATAAAGTGTGAAATTCTTTCGACGGTCCCCTGATTCGCGCGCTCAGACGGGCTTGGCGCCAAAGGCGGGAGCCTTTTCAGAAACCAGCAGTCCGATGATCAAGCCGAAAAGTCCCAGAACAGAGCTGAAGATTTCAATGACGAGAATCTTGACGAACCTATTTTGAAATAGTTAATATGCCGAAGCAGACACGCAGCTATCCATCAAAGCGACAGATATTAGTGATAGAGGGAAATGTCCACATACAATGACGCATCAGCCGCATCGGCCAGCGCAGCTCCACTGCCATTGATGCCAACGGCAACACCGCAGACGAGATTGCAGGCGCCGACAGTCAGACCGGCCCAGAAGAGGGCAAAGCCAGTGAAGTAGGAGTCGGCAGAGTAGAGCTCGGCGCCGTGAACGGCCTCGACCTTTGAGGAGAAGACAATGGCCATGATGACGCCGTAGATGGCGACGACCTCGCAGAAGATGATAGAGATGAGGTTCTTTGTTCGGATTCGGGGGGCCTTGACACCAGCGCCGAGGATGGAGGATCCGGTAATGAAGATGCCCCTAAGAGTTGGCACGGGGAGTGTTAGTTATTTGCTTCTGCTTCTTCGCGATGTATGTAGGCTTGGGTTGTGCCGTTCTCGTCTTCTTCCTCCCCCTCGTTTCGTATTGGAGCGTGTGCGTTGATTGTCTTGTTGACTTACCAGGCGGCACCGACGACAGAAAGGCCGATGCAGAGGGAGATGCCGAAACTAGCCCAGGCGTAGGGCGATACGGACTCGAGAAAGGCGCCAACGTTGAACGACTCGCCGCTGCCGGTGAAGAGCATGTCTGTTGACGATTGCCTGCGTGTTAGTCGCAGCCATTCTTGACTTGAGGTACATGTATTGATGCTGTTGATGATGGTGACGACGATGCATGGGATAGATAGACATCATGGTTAGGACGGGGGCACGTACAAGCTCCCACCACGGTCAGAAACGACCCGATTCCTCCGACTCCGTACGTGAGACTCATTGTGTATGTTGCACGATGCTTGCGCTTTGCGGCTGGTTGTCGAAGCAAAAGTGCTGGGGCTCGTCGTTTTGTTGCAAGCTTGGCTCAAGCTCTCGGAGCACAGAGGCGCGACAATGGCCGACGTCACATGACAAACTGGCTCCCCTTTGCTGCTGACTCATCTGGATTGCTGCGCTTAGCTCTCCGGGGTGCATCGAGTCGGAGGCCAGTTCATACTTCCAGTGCGCTTAGCCTTATAAGTTACTGACCTAGAACACCTCCAGCGCTTCATTGCCTTAGTCAGAATCACTGCCGACATTGAACTTGCGCTAGGCTGCAACTCTTCTGTCAGCAATCCCGACTCACGGGAACTTGGCCCAAACATCCTCTCAAAGGCGCATCGTCTCTCTCTTCAAATCCCGACAATTCAAAGCCCATCACTCATTTACAGTACTTATCCTTGCATCTCCCACCATGGCCAGCGGCGCACAGTCATTCTATGAGCTCTACCGCCGGAGCAGGTAATGCGCCACTCAGCCGCGGTCATATCACAGAGAAAGAGGTCGTTTCTAATGCTTCGCAGTATCGGCCTTGCCCTGACCGACACGCTCGACGATCTGATCAGCGAGGAGCGCATCCACCCGCAGCTTGCAATGAAGATTCTAGGCAACTTTGACCAGGCCATCACTGAAGCGCTTCAGAAGAACGTCAAGAGCCGGCTCCAATTCAAGGTAAATGCGAACACATTACAGCCCACGGGAGGGCTTCTCGAGTCTTGTGTCGAGTTATAGGGGACTGACGAGTGCTACTCAAACAGGGAAGCTTGGATACATACCGATTCTGCGACGAAGTCTGGACTTTCCTCATCAAGAACGTGACGTTCAAAATGGACAACGGCAGCGTGTCTGTTCAGGCGGACAAGGTCAAGATTGTCAGCTGCAACGCAAGGAGACCCGGCGAAGGACAGTAGTCAGCCACGACAAAGGAATTACGTGCTTATATACATGCCGATGGACGGAAATGGGTCAAGAACAAATACAGCAAGGAGGCATACCATCAATATCGGCAAACGGGACTGGCAGTTTACGGCGTTTTGGGGGGTTTACGGATACACGGGCAAGGCATTGATTCATCTTTTCAGCAAATATTGGGAAACTGGGTCTTGATTAGGCCACGGATGAAATAGACAAGATGAATAATACATATTTATTGAGGATTCTTGCGTTGACGATCATGTACTGTGACAATGATTTTCGACATGTGCCCGCTGCCGCCCCTTGAGTTACGAGCGTCACGAGAGCCACAGCAGCGAGAGCGCCACTGTGGCGGTGAAACGTGAACTCCCACTCACTGTCTGTCTGCTGTGGCTTCAGTGCTTTTGACACTCACACTCCAGCTGTCCTCATCAGCCTTAATTGGATCGACAATTATTACCAACCCATTGTCGAAATACAACATCAACCAATATTTCATATTCTATTTCCAAACCTCCGGTATACTTCCCATTACTCTAATCCCAAATCTCCGCCCTCAACCACACATAAAACTCAACAAAGACGAACAAAGCCACTGCCTACCTAATACGGCCCATCTTCCGAATCCAGTAATCCCCAAACAAAACCGCAATGGACGCGCGCAAACGGCGGGCCACCAAGAAACCGACCTCTCCGGAATCCCGATCTCACAACACCTCCAGCACCGGCAAACCCGCTTCTTCATCTTCGTCTTCCGCTACAGCCGCCAAGATGGATAGCCTGGAATCTCCCTCGTGGAGAAAGCATTGGATGTTTTTCGCTGTGGCGAGCGGTGCTTGTGCGGCGTTTAACGGCGTGTTTGCGAAGCTGTAGGTTCTTCTCAACTTTTACCATTGTTCCTCATCTATGAATGTGCTGCTTGTAGAATTTGTGCATATATATAAATATATATATCACGAATAAAGCCATCAACATGGACAACGAGAATAAGTATATATGCAGTTGTGTATTTACTAACACCGTCTTTCCACTTCAGAACCACCACAGAACTCACAACAAACCTATCAACCGCCATCGCCAAAACCCTCGGAATACAATCCCACTCCCAAATCGTCGAAATCATCGTCCGCACCGTAAGTTGACTTAACCCTCCCTTTCACATCCCCAATTATGATCATCACACAAAACTAACAAATTTCATCCCAGATCTTCTTCATCCTCAACCTCACCTTCAACGGCATCGTAAGTGTCTCACTCATCCCTCACAAACCAAACACTTTTCACTTACTCAACTCTCGCAAAAAGATGTGGTCTCTATTCACCACCGCCCTCGCACGCGGCAAATCCGCAACCCAAGTCTCTATCATGAACACCTCCACAAACTTCCTCGTCACCGCCTTCACCGGCTTCGCCATCTTCTCAGAGGCCCTGCCCCCAATGTGGTGGGCCGGCGCATCGCTTCTCGTCGCCGGCAGCGTCATTGCGGGCCGTAAGGACGAGGGCGAAGGGGATGGTGCTAAAGATGCCGCCGCCGGCGAGGCGTATGAGCCGGTGCCCGCGGGAAGTAGTAACCTTGAGCTGGATGAGGATGTAGTAGTTACGGGTGAAAGATACCGCGATGAGGACATCCCTGACTTGGGAGAGCTTCGGAGCTGAGCGGCATGAATGGCTTGTTCTGGTCGTCAAATTCAAAATCACAGTAGCATAGCAACACTTTAGATATCAAATCATTGTATATACACACAAGGCAAGTGAAAGACAAAAAAAGCAACGCTTCTATAGCGCCCCCGCTCCGTATTCAAAATGCCAATCCAGTCTATCTCCTTTCCAGCTCAACGCCCTCATCAACGCCGTCCTCGTCCCCATCCAAGATAGCCTCTCTCCTCCCACTCGCACGCGTCCGCTCATCGTCAAATTGCCCACTAAGTCTAATATGCCCCCGCGAAACCGACGACACCGAATTCGAAACCCAAAAGCCCACTCTGCGAAGCGCGCTCCACAGATGCTCCTGTCCCTCAATGACGTGCTGGTCATCTTTCGGGTTCTCAGCTGCCTCCACCTTAAACTGGTATTTGAGGCAATCCTTTACAGTTACCAGACCGGAGAGCTTCCCGTGATACTCAATGAGAATGACGCGAGGTCCAATCTTTTGAAACAGCTCCATAACCGTCTCCAGGGGCAGGCGAGGATGCGCCGTCACAGGCGTAGCGTCGACGTAACGGCTGAAATCAAGAGGTGATGAGGCCGTGACGTCGCCACGAAATGCGGGTGTAATCGGAGTGATGGCTGGAGTCTGAATCGGATGCGGTGAAAAGATGCACTTTGCATCTGGAGAAACGGGACGCTCGCGCTTTGTTCGATCAACGGCATACCGCAATTCAGTCCTGCCAATGTATCCCAACAGCGTCTTGGAGTTGCTGTCTAACACGATAGGGAACCCCTGATACTTGGCCTCGGCCAGCAGCTGTTCAATTTCGGCAAGCGTCAACCCGTTGGCAGGCAGAGACACGACGGAGCTTCGCATGACCTGAGAGACTGGGACACCGTAGTTGTGATCCTCTTTACTATCGATAAACGGAAAGCCATTGAACCAAATCATACGGTCAGCGATGCCGCCCTTGCCAAACATTTCGCTGACAAGCTTGGTCACGCCGACGACAATCATGGTTGGCAGAATGTATGTGAGCGCCCCGGTGAGCTCAAACATGATGACGACCACAGTCAGGGTGAGGTGCATGATACCGCTCAGGGCTGCCGCCGCACCGAGGAAGGCGTACGTGCCGGGCGTGATGCATGGCTCATCTGGCTTACAGGCGGAAAAGAAGACGCTGCTCGGGTTTGCTTCATATATGGCTTGGACGATGATGCCGACAGTTCGCCCAAACGAGGCGCCAATAGCCATGGATGGGACAAAAATACCGGCGGGCACCTTGCATCCGTATGAGATGATGACCAAGAACACTCTCAACACCGTCGCGAGAATTAATGAGATGAGGTTCCACGTCCTCTGGTCTTTATCGCAAAGCCCATGGTAGTTTTCTGCTCCTTCACACTCGAGGAAGAGAATCTCCATGCTCTCAGTCATGTCGATTCTAAGAAAAGCGTTGGGATAAGCGATAATAGCGGTTCCCGCCGCGAGGAGCGTCGCTTCTAATACGGCGTACTTTGTCAGGTACTTTTTCCGGAAAGCCTGCGCTCGGAGATTCCACTTCATGACAAAGGCGCCATACAATCCGCCGAAAATGCCAATGATGATGTAGAAGACGATTTCAAAGAAGTGCCAATCCCGGTCGTATTTCACCTGGAACATGACCAGCTGCCCCGTTCGGAAGGGGTTCATCGCAGATAGGACCGCCGTGGCGACCAGAGCACAGAAATAGCTGCGCCACATGGTTTTGAGCGGAAAGTAGCTCGACATTTCTTCGAGCGAGAAGAGCACGCCTCCGATAGGGCTGCCAAAGGCGACAGCGACACCCGCCGCGGCGCAGGCACTGAGAATTTCACGAGTCTTCCCCGCATTGCTCCTGTACTTGTTGAACAGCCTCGAGATGACGTTGCCAGTGCAGACGGCGTAGTGGACGCTGGGTCCCTCCTTTCCAACAGACAAGCCAGAGGCGATGGCCAGGGGCAAGCAGATAGACTTTATCAGCAGAGTCCAAAAGCCAAGAAAGCCCTTCATGACGAAGCCAGCAATAATGCACTTGATCTCCGATATGCCAGATCCCGCTGCATACGGAGCATATGACTTGACCAGTGTGGCTGATACACAGGCGAACAAGGTCTGCCAGCAGAGTTAGAATACTTGCACATTCAAGCTAGATGCGTAGAGTTAAAAACAAGGTTGCTTACCGCAAATATGAAATAGATAAAGTAGTTGAGGGGACCAAAGCCAGTCCAGCGATGCCACTGCTCGCAACCTGCAATAAGAGTCAGTCAGTCATCCAGGCACACATATCATAGCAGTTAATATAAATCCAAGGAGAAAATTACCATTGTCCTCTCCCCAGCAGCAAAACTTCTCGTTGAGATAAAACCCCGTCGTGCAATAGCCCGTCTTGATATCAGCCAGCCACTCCGTCACAATGTTCAAAAACGCCGCATTCAACCCAATAGCCGCGCCGATGATGGTGACGACGATCCAGCCCTGCGCGGCGTCGTAAGATTCCCATATCCGATATCTCCAGCCAGGCTGGCCGAGTCTGTACACGCCCGCCGTGCGCTTCCTACGAGCCTTGCGCCGCGCCTGTTCTCGTGCCGCATCTTGCACCCAATCTGCGTTGCTTCGGGGTCAGTCTTGTCTGTGAAAATGCGCCTCTGAGTGACTGTTTCGCTTCTCACCTATCGTTGTAAAGTCCTAAATACCATAAGGTGTCAGCACCAGCAGATACATATGCCATAGTAGCACGGATTCGCTCACCTCATATCTCTTGATCTCGGCAATCTCGTCTTCGATCTGGCCCTCCCTCGACGCCTCTCCCTGCTCTGCGTTGGACACAGCAAAAGACACTCGAGAGCTAATGGATGGCCGCCGTGAGAGGCCGGGGCTGAGCGCAGCCGTAGAAATTGATGTTGAATTCATAGTTCCGACATGCACACCATGGCGATTGTATGATTGAACTCGATCGAGGGCGGGCGCCGATCGCCAACGTCTTTTGCGCGTGGCTCTGTCCGATGTGATGCGATTCGATTCGATTTAGTGTGACTACGATTGTTATGGGGTTGCGTTCGTCGTTTCTACGGTTCGGATCAGCTTGGTCTGGTGTTGAAGGGCGTGGATGCGACGTTGTCGCAAATAGAGCTGCAGCTGTAGCTCAACATCAATGGATGACAGCAGTTGCGCAGATGCGGATAAGATAAGCACCTCGCGCAGCAGGCACTTCATGCAACCTCCCCGCTGTAACAGCAGATCCCCAGGGCAGAGACTCCGTCTTAGTGCATGCTCTGCAGCTGAAATCGCCCACTAGAAACGACGTTTTAGTGGGTGCAGCGGCCCTATTTGCGATGGATGGACGCCCTACGAAACTGGAGTCCAGGTCGCGTCAAAGCGTCGCGTCTTGTTAAATAGCATTCGGAAGGGAAAAGAGACGTTTATCTGTCTGTTAACCCAAATCCCGGCCGTTCTCTACAAACTGTTGCTCCGGAAAGCAAACATTTCTTCACTCTCCTAGACCAAAAAAACATCTACATTTGTTGCCATATAATCTTCCCGGCCTCAATTACAAAATATCTTGAGCAGCAGCTTACTTAATGTTGCCCTGAGCCCAAACGCCTCCAAACCTTCCCCCCTAGCCACTCAACTTCTTCTCATCCCAAAACCCACCAATTCCCAATCACTCATAAAACAAGTCCCCAACTTTAACCTCTTATACACTCATACTCTCTTTCTTCCTGCTCAGACCATAAAATCCAAGAAAACACCTTCAAGCCGCCTTCATTCTCTCTACAAACCCCGAGGAAAACGATTGGCTTCTCACAGCGCGTGATCCACGAGCTTTCACTCACATAACCATCCCACTCATCAACCACCACACACTCATCAAGACAACTCAATCCCACCCTCGTCCAATTCCCGACGAAATCAGAAAGCATGCCCTACAACACCAACGCCATCCCTCCTCGAAAGGAGCCCACCGGCCAAACCCAACTACCATGTAAGCTCTCCCCATCATCATCCTCCATACAAAGAAAAAAACTAACACCTCCTCTTCCCAGTATCAAGAGTCAAGAAGATCATCAGCCAAGACCCAGACGTCCAAATGTGCTCTAACAACGCCGCCTTTGTCATCACCCTAGCAGCCGTACGTCTCTTCTCTTCCCCTTTCTCCTTTTCTTCGTGCTTCTCCCAACTAACCCTTGCCATGCCATGCAGGAAATGTTCATCCAGCATCTCGCAGAGGAAGCCCACACCCAAGCAAAACTAGAACGCAAACCTCGCCGCAACATCCAGTACAAAGACGTCGGTGAGTCTCACCTTACTCCCTCTAACTCCCTCTTACTCTCCCTCACAAAAGAAAAAACTAATCCCTCCAAAAAAGCCAACGCAATCTCACACCGCGACAACCTCGAATTCCTAGAAGACGTCGCCCCCAAAACCGTAACCCTCAAAAAGGCAAAAGCCATCAACCAAGCCCGCCTCCGCGGCGAGCCTCTCCCCGACGCTCCCCCGCGCGCCGCGACAAACGGAGCAAAGTCGAAGAGTGCTGCCGCAAAGGCTGCCGCCGCCGCCGTCAACGGCCAGCCAAAGGCCGGGACTAACCCCTTCACCCTGTCTCTTCGTGGCGAGGAGAGGGAGAAGAAGGACGCAGGCGATGACCCTAGTGATCAGCTTGAGCTAGAAATGAGGCAGGCGGCACAGCCTGAGGAGGATGCCGACGTTGACATGACGGGCTAGAAGTCGGGTCGGGCATTTCATCGTAAGCAGCTCTGTCTTGATCCTTAGGGACTTTTTTCTTCTGTATTTTGTATTCATCATGGAGCTTTGTTGCTTTTTATATATAGCTGGAAAGACTTTATATTTCATGGCGATTCTTTGGTTTTTTTCTACCGTCATGTACAGTATATGGCCTGAGTAAACCAAATGATCCTGCTTTCCCATCCCTTCATCGAAAACAGCATTCTGATAACAGCAACAATAAATCAAATAACCATAAAGCAACAACCTTGATGCCAAAGAGAAAAAAGTATTATTTTGCAAACATCCGTCCAAACCCTCACTCCTCCATAGCATCGCCATAAATCCCCGACGGTAACCTCCCCTCATTAAGCTCCTTCTCCAGCGCAATAATCTCCTGCAGGCTCGTCGCCTTCTTGATCTTCTCCTGCAGCCTCTGCTTCTCGGCGTCCGTCAGCTTTATCCGCGAGAGCTTCGATGGCGCGGCCGATGAGCCGTTGGATGTGACTTCGAACGTCTTGGACTTTTTGCCCATGATCTAAAACGACAAGATTCCAGTTAACATCCTTCATTAAGAAAACAAATAAAACGGGGATTGGAGGGTTTAGGTACCGATGTTGCTAGAGCTGTAGGTTCCTCTACCGTGCCAAAAAGCTCTTGGCTCTGATCTCGCTCCGCCTGCTTCACCTTTTCGTAATCCAGAAACCGGACAGACGGACACCGCCAAATAACCCAATAGCGATAATGCTAGACCACCAGTCAGTAAAAATCCCACGAAGGGATAAAGCAAAAACGCACCTCCTTCTTGGTAAGAGGGTTATCCGCCAACACCAGGTGCGTCAGCCGCGAAAACGTCCCCAGCGCATCCACGTCCGCCAGCTCCACCAGGTGATTCGACGCCAGCACCAGGTTCCGCAGGTTGGGCACCGCGGCCGCCACCGTGGGCTGGATGCTCGTGACGCGGTTGCGCGCCAGCAGCAGCGTCGTTATGCGCGGCGAGAGCGGGAAGTTGCCCAGCACCTGGATATCATTGTCGGTGAAGTCGATGGCATCGTGGGGCTATTCGTCGTCGAAGAAAGAAATCACTAGTGTCAGCATTTCGTTCCATCATGTTGGCCAAGGCAAAGGTGATAAAGAAGGAGGAGGAGTTCACTCACGCCAGCAACACCCAAGTTTTCAATCGCAGGAATTCGATGTCCTATTCAAAGCGGCACCACCAAAAAAGCCACAAATGTATCAAATCATCCTTTCATCAAAAGAGAAAAAAACTTCCATAAAAGAAAGTCTAAGGAGAAAAGAAGAAAAGAAGGAGAAAAATGAAAAAGAGGCCCAGAATAAAAGTGTGTAGTAGCATCTGCTCTTTTCAAGTTTCCCTTCCCTCCCCTCTCCCCTTGGGCATAAACGCACCTCGGAGATCAAGCTCTCTCTCCTTCAAGGGATTAAGATAGGACAGCGAGTCCCGGATCAGTTCGGCCGTCAGCCGCATCGTGTGGGATTGTGTATTGTGTCGGTTTAGGCGGAAGGGGGGAGAAAGTCGAGAGAAGCCTCGAGAGGCTGGTGATTCCGATGAGGGAGCTGTGCTTCAACGGGGCAATTGCCTGTAAATTACCGCGTCGATCGATCTAATTGTCGAGTAATAATGCACTCAAAGGTATACTGAGTCGTCGTCGCGAAAATACAAGGTGATAAAGGGAAAATGCCGTGAAAGATGAACAATCGAGGTTGGCAGTTGGTGTCGCATGCCGAACTTCAAGATGGGCAAGGCTGAAATGTTTGGACAAGGCGCGGAAATTTCACTAGCAGGAAAAAGCCACACGTTGAGTAACGCCACATCTAGCTGGCGCCACACCTCAACTTCCTCAAGCTCTCCCTCTCTCGACATGTTCTTATGGCACAACTATAAATCAAGTTTACCAGAGAAATATATACAAACAAACAATTAAGAATTGACACAATGTAAACTTATCAGTCATAATTATTCATCATTGGCCGCTTAGCTGCCCTAAAACGCCAAAGATACAGTGACACTACACCCATGCCTCGCCTCATCCAACGTATAAAACGCATGGAGGATACTAATTCTACCCATCTAAATGTAAGAATGATACAACTCCATACCGGTAGTAACCTGTTTTCCTCCTTTTTCCATAAGCCCGAACCCAAATCAAACACGAGCCTCTGCCATCTAAACGATAAACCTGAAAAGTCTTCTATTGAAAGACATAAATCACGCCAGACCGATCCACAGATACGCTCATCGAATACGGGTACTCCAGAATCGCCACGTCCATGATCAAATCCAGGTGCGACTTAAGCAACTGCTGCTGCTGCATAGAAATCACCGTCGACCTGGGGGCCTTCTGTCTAGATCCGGTCCCCGCATTGGGCGCAGACGCCGCATGCCTAGCGAATCGCTCCGTATTCAGCGTCATCGATGTTGTAGGATGCGTGCTCGTATATGTGGGCGGCACTTCGTCGGGCTGGAGACCGCTGTAAATGCAAGAGTTTTCGATCCGGGAAATGTCCCAGAATCTAAGACGTTTGTCGGACCCTGCCGTGAGCATGTACGCATGGCGGACCTCGCGAGAGTCTTCTGATGTTCCCGTGCCCACAACCATTGCCCGGACCCCTCGATCCGCATTTGCCATGTCACTTATCTCAAGGTTTGTGGCGAAACGACCAAGCATTCCTTCGGGTTTATCTTCATCGACCTCCCAAGCGGTGTATCCCTTCTGGCCATCCTTATTGCCGCCAGTTCGGTAAATTTCTCTGCACGTCGTCTTTTCCAGGTCCCACACCGTAACTTCGCCTTGGCCAGTTCCTCCAGCGACACAGATCCATTTGCCTCTACCCTTGTTGGGATGTACGCAAATCCGGTAGATGGACCCTTTCCCGGGCACACCCCAGCCCTTGAGCCTCATCTTGAACCGAAGATCCCACAAGTCGATAACTCCATGGGTGGTCCCCACGCACAGCCAGTTCCTCTTCTTGTCAACGCAAAAACACGTTGGCGTTCCGTGATGGACAGGGTTCTCCAGCACGTAGAGCAGAGTCATGGTTCTTAAGTCCATGGCGAGGATCCTCGATAGGTTGGTGGCGAGTACAAGGATGGAGCTCTGTTCCTGCTTAAAATGCTCACACCAAACTGCATATTCGCCTTCCGGTAGTTGGTATTCCCGCAACACCCGCAGCTTGGTATATCTAATAACACCACTAGTGGGAACCGTGTCAACCTTGACTACGTGAACGCTCCCATCGGACGCACAACTGACAAAGCAGTGTGAGTTTTCGACAAAACACAGGGCAACGACGCGAGCACCTTCGCCATGTTTGTAAGTCTGCCGAGATCGGTTCGTAATGTTGCGCTCAAGCCGCTGCGTATCCCACACCTTGACCGTCCCATCGTTGCCGCCTGTGATAAAGAAGATGTGATCTGGAGATGGTATGACACGGTTGATGGGTCCATGGTGCTCCGAAAACGTCGCCACGAGATGCCCATCCGGCTTCCAGGGAGGGTCCGCGCCCGGCATGTTGACCGATCTGTTCTTGTCTCCAGAGATGGGCTGGACCATCGGTCCAAACTCGAGCACATCGCGGGGAAAGTTTTCGACGTACATGTTGTCAAGCATGCGCCGGACGTGGGGGTCTGTTCCTTCGTAGCTATGCCTCACCTGTCTCAGACGAGCGGCTTCGCCGCCTCCTGTGCTCGGCCGAGAAACGGCCTGCACCGGTGCTGATGAAGTAAAGGGCCCTTCTACCTGTCCAAATGCGTTGGTGTCGCTGGTTCCAGTCTCCGGTATGGACTTGTGGCCGTCCCTGCGATCCAAGAGGCTGAGAGCGCTAGATTGGTGTCGGATGCCTCTGCGAGAAGAATACGATCCATCCCTGACAGATGCGGAATCATCTCCAGGGCCAAGGGGAGAATTCAGTGCCATCCGAGAATCAGTAGAGCTAGCCCTACCGCTCCCTGTGGGGGACAGCAGCCGTCCGGTGCTACGAGAGGGCAAAGGACCTATGCTGTGCACCCTCTTGTGAGAATGGAGAGAGCTGCGCTTCTTCTTCCCGGCCGCATCGTCTATCGTCATGGAAGCGTCCAACAACGCATCCGCAATAGTATATGGCCCTCCTGGGGAAGGTGTAGGTTCCAGGTCTGGCAGAGCGCCAGAGGGGTCTTTCAGGGGTCCTTCGTCAAAAAACACTGTCTGGATGGAGACGCCCAGCTCCTTCAGCTGGACAAATCCCGTGGGCATGATTTCTTCTTCGGCAGCAGGGGCAACGACGACAGAATCCCGCGTCTTGCTTCTGCTAAGCCGCCATATATATTCGCACAAGGCCAAGAATTTCACCTCGTCTTCGGGCTTTAGTCCAAAATTCCTTAGCTTCTCAAGCCATTGTTCATCTTCTTCATTGCGGTTAATCTTGCTCGTGGAAGTGGGTATTAGCTCCTTAGACGTTCGAGCTGCCGGAGCCAGTGGCCCCTGGTTCGATGATAGCCGCTTCCCCAAGACCGACTTCCAAAACACTCCCCTTTCCGTCTTGGTAGCCCAAGTCAGCGCTTGGTCAAAGACTGCCCGGGGAAGAGGCTTCTTCAAGGAGTCGAGCAGAGTCAACTCGGAAAAGTCGGAGAGAGACTCTATTTTGAGATATGGCTTAACCATCGGCAGCAGTACGCACTGCACATCGGCCTGAGATAAGAACTTGGCAGCCATAGATAGGAACTCTGCCGAAGATTCTCTGATCCATATGTTTGGATGCATGGTGAGCCGTCCTGTCAAGTCTGCCAGTTCCCAGATTTTTGGCTTAGAGAGCAGCCCCAGGCCGGCGAGCTGAGCCAGCGAATGCAAAGCTGAACGCACCACGCTTTCTTCTGGATCCGCCAGAGCCTGGATCATGAGAGGTAGTATGAACTCCTCGAGGCTCGTGCTTCCTATAAAGGTCGCAATGCCCACGATGGTGTCTAGGAAGGCGCTCTTCAACATCCAGTCCCGGTCGTTTAAATATGTGATTAGGTGCGTAAGCAGAATATCATTAGAATTCTCCTGAAAGTACATGCAGAGCTCCGGCACCGACGTCAAGAACGCTCTTCGAACATGAACATCGGGGTCCTCGACGAGCTGTTTTGTGTGGCTCTCCAGAATCTCAAAAAGCTGTCGATTCGCATTATCAAACATGCTCTCAAAGTTGGCGGCGGCGCCATCAGTTCCAGGCTCAACCTCCGGGTCTGTAATCGGCATTGATCCGTCCGCCCTGAGGCTGGACGCCATTTCCAGAAAACGCTGAGCAGTAGAAGCGAGGCTACCGATGCAAGACGCATAAGTCGCTCGCACAAGGGAGTTGGGTGTCCACGATTTCGTCCCGAGAGCAATCTCCATCCGGGGCAGGACATATTCCACCAGAACGTGCGAATTTATCGGCGTGGTCATCCGTACTAGCTGCAACAGCTGGGTGACGGCCCGTATCACAGTCACGAGCACCATGTCCGTCTCCTCCTTGCGCAAAAGTGTCATCAGATACGGCAGCACTCTGTCTAGTTTGGCCTCATCCGTAAGCCTTTCGGCAAAAGCCAACAGCAAATCGCACGCCCTGATTCTAGACGCAGCCCTTGCCGTCGTTCTCATAGCCGAGACCACCAGCGTCAAGAAAATGAGCGTCCCGTCGTCCTCAGGCGGCTCGAGATCCGCAGAAACGGCATGTTCGTGAGTTGGTATGCTCAACCTCACGGGGAAATGGTCCAACCCCAGCCTCGACTTGGGCAGTATCGGCCCTGATGTCTGCTTCTCAGCCTGATAGCCCAAGAAATACGAAATCTTGTCAAAGTCATTATAGATCCTGTCGATACGGTTATCGGCTTCGCCCAAATTCTTCTCAGCACCCGAAATAGGAGTATTCCCCGATGAAGGATCCGTAATCAGCTCCATATACTGGTGGAGAAAATTGTAAAAGTAGCTTGGAAAGACCTTATCTTTCCAAAAGTCAAGATACTGCTCAGCCGAATACCGCCTTTCGGGATCAAGCTGGATCATATGCGCAATCATGTCGCGCACATCCTTGTCCGAGATGACGCTCAGGTGAGTAATGACGGGATCGTACTCGCCGCGCCGGTACTTATACAGCTGGGCGAGACTAAAGATTTCCGACTCGAGAAACAGCTGGGCAATGACACATCCCGCACTGAAGACATCCATGGCCCACGTCATCTTGGGCTTCTGAGGCGGAGCTTCGCTAGAAGAGTAGAAGCGCTCAGGCGCAATATAGCACGTCCGCCGGCCAGACGAATCGAAAAAGTAGGAAAAGTCGCCTGGGTTGTCGTCCGGAAGCATGATGGGCTTGTAGGCAGACGAGAAGTCGGTCAAGTATAGCCAGTTCCACGATGTGACGAGCACGTTCTGGGCCTTGATGTCGCCGTGGTATACGTCCCGCGCGTGGCAGTCCCGCAGGGCGCAGAGAAGCTGGAACGCCAGCCACTTCTTCTCAATGTCCTCCAGGAAGGGCCGCGTGCTCATGCGGTCATAGAGCGAGCTGTACATGAACTGCCGCACCAGGTATCCGTTCGTCTCCGTCTCGATGATGCGCTGGAAGCCTAGTGCATTAGGAACGCCCGCCAACGCCTTGCGCTGCTCTGTTCCAAAACAGTCAGCATGGATCGTCTTGGTCTTTTGCTCAGAGTTGCCAAAAAAAGCTCACCTATAATCTTCTTCTTGTACGTCTCCAGCTTCACCTCCGGGTAGGGCTTCACCAGCACCTTGACCAGCACCACGCCGTTCTCGTGCCTGCCTCGGATGCTCTTCATGAAGCGCGCATTTCCTATGCTCTTTTCGTACTGAATGTCCAGCAGCTGCGCAATATCTATGCCCGCCGCGCCGGCCGACGGCGTAGCGAGAGAAAAGCCTTGACCCATGGCTTCAAACGAACAAGAAGACGAAGGAAAGGTAGGTGGGAGGCGTAGCCCTCGTCCTCCGAGCAGCTAGAGAAGGTGTCGACACAAGTTGGCCAAGGAGGGGGAATAGCGGGATGCGGCGTCTTATCGTTCGGCCAGGGAGGAAATAGGCGTCATTTTGAACGGAAACAAACAGTTTGCAGGTGGGCGAAGGAGTCACCGGGATCGCGATATGTTTGTCGGGGTCGTGAATACGGAGAGGGTGGGTTGGTTCCAGAGAGGTTCTCGTGATGGAAGCTCTGCTCTCTGGACGTTGACGGAGGGACGTCACCTGGCTATAATGGTGGTCCGCAGCCTCATGGGAGCTTGCCGGGGCCGCTTGTTCTTATGGGTGTCACCGCTGTGGACTGCGGCCGGTAGTGGGCGGATTTAGCGCTTTGACGCCCACTAGCATCACTAAACTGACTTTGCTAGGCTGCTGCTAAATAGCTCCTACCCATTGATAGCAAGGACTACTAAGGTATTCGAATGCTACACCTACCTAGGTAGAGATAAGGAAATGAATGCATCTCAAAAGTCTATCGACGCCTCGAACATGGTTTACCATCAGATATTAAAATTCAAGACACTAGCAATTGATTTAACAGCTTTGAATTAAATATACTATGTATTCCAATTAACCGCAGTGGGAATATCCAAAATACCATGTACCCAAAAAGAGAAGAAGAAAAACACAGCCAAGGTGATATTTGCGTAGGGTACGTTGGTAGATACAGTATCTGATAGATACCTAGAAGTGACGGTTATGGAATCAACACCCAAAGGAATCCCCAATATCCAAGACTCGTGTACAAGAAAAAAAAAGAGAGAAGAAAGGAAATGAAGAGTCATGAAGAGAGAGGAACAGGCTCAGAATCCAGCACTGCATTGCCCTTCCACCTCGAGGTATCGACAAGATGCAATTTTTTCTCAACTTCCTAGAGTCCCGGTATAGTCTGATCCGAAATGTTTTGCTCCGAAAGCCGAGGTAATAAAAAAAAAGAATTTCCAAATGAAGGAGGTATTGATGAGAAAAGAGAAAAAGCTGGTAAAAAAGAATCAATGATAGTAAAACAGAAACGCCCATATGCCCCCTTTCGCGGCTATATGCGGGACTCCCTTATAGCTTTGGCTTCAATAAAAACCCTTTGAGTCAAATGCTTAGATATAAACCCCCCTTTCCTGAACTCCAATGCATACCAGGATCGTTAAAACAAAAGTAGTGTGTTTTTTCATTCCGTCATTGGTAAGGAAATGTGTGACATTTCCGGATCCCATGCCGAACCACATCGGCTATGCAAAAACAAGAACCCCCTCTTTCCGCTTAGTTCACCACAGCACGCATGCGCATCTGCCTTGAAGAGTTGTAGCGTATCCTTGCCAGCATGGCTTCAGCATCGAAATCGTCTTGGCCGGCATTGGGATCCGCTTCGATTCGATCGGCCACGTGCATGACAGGGACTCTCGGTGCGGCAGAATCTGCCACCTCGAGCTTCCGTGAGTGGACATCGTCGACCTCCTTGTGGTGTGGTACCAATGTCCGGCTGACGGTGATTGACTTCATCGTACGTGGCTTGGCATCGGCGGCTTCCTTGAGCATCTCGGGCTCTTCACGTTCGACACGCTCCATTTCCTCCTTGGCCATCACGAGAACCTCGCCTATGCGCTTCTGAATCTTCTGGACCTCTTCGCTGCACTTGGCATCCCTCAGAAACTGGTGGGCACCATGCTCGCAGGTGCTCTGCACGAACTCGAGCGCCTTATCCAGCTCATCATATACATCAGGAGTCTGGTTGGCCAGGCCAGGGTGACCCAGGCGCATGGCAGCAGGTCCGTACCGCCGACTGCTGATGTATCGTAGTGAAGGAAGAGCCTCAGCGGCCTTGTCATCAGCGCTGTCATCATCTGGTACTTCCATCTCAGCCAGCTTCTTGATCTGAGCCACCTTGGCTGCCATCTTGGCTTTCCGCATCAGATTCCTACTTGACGAGATGAACCTGACGAGGTCATCAAAGAAACCCTGCACGTAACTGTCGTAGTAGACGATGATCATATTCCTCGTGCGGTACGTCTGGCGAGGCCCATCCGCAGAGCAGATGGATGTCATCCTGTTCTTCTTGACTACTCGGTTGCTGGGGATCCCGTTGGTGTCTGTTGCAGACTTGGGAAATGCCGGGCGCTTCTCGGCAGCCGGGCTCGGCGGTGATGACCGGCGCTGTCTGTTGCTGTGGAAGGGTGTTGCGGCAATCTCTGGCTGCTGGGCGGGTACATCTTCGGGGAAAGAGATGTGCATGGCGCCATCATCCTTGGGCTTAAGAGACTCTTGTGAGCCCTTATTCCTCAATGATCTGGTCTCAGGTTCCTTGTTAGGGTTTGCCTCGGCCAGAGCC